>NC_065585.1:103228582-103531612 GCF_024542745.1 Macaca thibetana thibetana | reverse complement strand
ACCATGAAAGATTAAGAAAATAAGCAAGTTCACTTCATAGATCATGTCTGAACACAGATGAGAAACATTGTCCAAGCCACAAATTTACTGGACATTCAACTAACATGTGTGACTATTGCTTCTTTAGCAATTACAGCTTTAGCTTCACTTTAGTCTTCCCTCTTCATATATAAGATTAAGATACACAATCATACAATTATTAATATCTCTACTTTAAAACATCTAATTTACAGCAAATGTCTATTTCCTGAAACCTTCCTAAAAATCACCTAACTCAAGTCCGAATCTCTAGAACTGGCACGCTCCACAATTTCTCATAATGTGCATTCTCACCACCCAACATGTAAAAAAAAACCCAACTTGTTCAGCTTCAGCTGCCTTCTTGGTGGTCTTTGGCTGGAAGGCATTGTAGTAAGGTAGAAGTGTAATCTAAAACACACATGCTTACACTTTGAAGGCACTGGAATGTAACCAGAAAGAGAAGGACTATATAACTGAGCTTTAAGAATGGGAACTGCAGCACCAGATATTCTGTAGATGTGGCTTTGTTTAATAATTTATGAAAGCACATCCAAGGTTGAAGATTCTTAGCTTCAATAATCCAAGGACATAACTAAAATACAGGCCTAATATCAGTTAGTTGACTGGAAACTTAGACTGAGAAGTAAAATCTGAATATAAATTTCAGATTTATATTCAGCCTGAAACCTGGATGACTACTGAACTAATTAAGCATGTGTGGTGAAGAATCCAGGGAGCACATAAAAGGCATCTCCTGGAGGCATAAAGAAATGAACAATGTTTTCAGTTCCTGCGCAGAGACAGGTTTGGTTTATAGTTTGAGTCCAGCTATGTTAAATCCCTTCCATTACAAAATTCTAGCCTTCAGAAAAGCAGAAGTGAATGCAATTTCTATTATATAATAGTCATATTATATGATACAAAGTTAAACATATGCTAAACATACAAAGAAAAAGTGAAATATAACATAGAGGGCAAATAAATTACTAGATATCAATACCAATACTACCCAGACATTGCATTCAGCAGAGAAGCCCTTTAGCGCAGCTAACATAAAAAGGATCAATGATGCAAAGGAAAATGTAGTCAGAATAGCTAGACGTTTTCCTTTAGTAAGTATATACTTTAGCAGTTACAAAGCAAATTTCTGTACATTTGGAATGTGAGTATATGAGGAAGCAACTTGTATACTAAGATGTACTTTATGGTACTTAATTAGAATTTGAATTATTACTAAGTTCATGTCTTAAATTCAGAGATTTAAATAAATGAATATGTGCTACATGTATGTGCATATATGAAATGCATGTTCTAGCTCTGTTGACTGAGAAGGTTGAGAGGTAATGAGAAACAGTAGACATGCAAACTACTGGTGCTTAGGTATTTATTTTCAAATACCGTCTTCTAAGAAAAGGAATCAAGGCTTCTTGGATAAATAGCTGAATCCAGAACAGAAGTAGAAGAAGCGCAATGCAGCCTATAACATCTTTTCATGTGCTGGAAAAATTTGGAAGTTGTTAAAAAGTCATACAGACTTTTGAAAAGGATACATTAACCAACTCAAAGGGATTTTCAATAGTCAAAATTAAGATAATTTGAGAAAGTATCAAAATAAATAACGATAGTAATGTATTCTATCCTATTAAATAAAATAACAATTACTGTGTCTAAACTGATACACATAAATACATAGATAAGTAAATAAATAAAAGTATAGAAGTGTCTGCTTCTTCCTACAGTACATTTCTAGCTAATAAAGGCAAAGTCAATAATACAGTTAGAAAATCACTAATGGATTTTAAAACTAGTTAAAGTTTGAGGAGAAACAGAATACGCCCAGGGTCTCAATACAACTCCTCCAAAATTACATGTTAAACCCAAAAAGAAAACAGTAATTTCACAGTTGAAAGATTTAGAGAATAATGACTTTATCAAAACATTTAACCTAAAATGTCCAATACTGAAAGAAAATGGCACATACCTTTTAAAAAACCAGGGTACAACAACATCACTTCAGTGACAAACATGCCAAAATGTATAACTTACATATAATTATGAAAAATTTCAAAGAAACCTAAATTGTGGGAAAACTCTTCAAATTACTTAACTGATAGTATTTTTAAAAAACTAATAAAAATAAACAAATAAAAACAAAAACGTTCCAAATGAAAGAACTCTAAAAATACATTATGAGTAAATATAAATATCTGACACTGGGTTTGTTCCTGAACAAGGAAAATAGCCTAAAATTACTCAGAACAATGAATGAAATTTCAATATGAACCATGTTTGATAGCTATAATAAGTTATGTAAGAACATGTATTTATTTTCAAGATAAACACACTGATATATTGAGGAATAAACAAGCACAGTTTTCATCTTACACTCAAACGGTTCAGAAACGTAATTATGAAGAGAGGAGAGGAGAGAAAAGTTAGAACAACAGAAGGGTAAAGCAGTAGGAAAAATGTAAACAACCTGTAAACCTAGGCAAAGGGTACATGGGAATTCCTTGCACTATTCATGAAAACTAGAAATTTGTTACAGAAGTTTTACTTTACTTTTGAAATAATATCAACATAAAATTTTACAACAAAGGAATGGGTATCAGTAACATTCTAGTTCCAATTTATTTATTTATTTATTTATTTTTGTGGTGGAGTCTCGCTCTGTCGCCCAGACCGGAGTGCAGTGGCGCAATCTCGGCTCACTGCAACCTCTGCCTCCCAGATTCAAGTGATTCTCCTGCCTTAGCATCCTGAGAAAATGGGATTAGAGGCACCCGCCATCATGCCCGGCTAATTTTTGTATTTTTTGTAGAGATGGGGTTTCACCATGTTGGCCAAGTTCGTCTCTTAACTCCTGACCTCAGTTGATCCACCCGCCTCAGCTTCCCAAAGTGCTGGGATTACAGGTGAGCCACTCCGCCCGGTCTTCTAGTTCTAATTTACAAAATAATAGTAACAGATAATAGTTAGCACTCATATAGTACATACTACGTATCAGTCACCACTCTAAGTGTTTTTCATACAGCATTTATGTTTCCCACTGGCACCAAACTGGTGATGTTATTAATATTCATATTTTACATATAAAAAATAACTGAAATTCCGTGCCTGAGGTCACACGAATAGGTAAAGAGTGGAGTTAGGATTTAAAACCAAAATGTCTGGCTGTAGAGCACATATTCTTAAAAACCACGCTCTGGCCGGCCGCGCTGGCTCACGCCTGTAATCCCAGCACTTTGGGAGGCCGAGGCAGGGGGATCACGAGGTCAGGAGATCCAGACCATCCTGGCTAACATGGTGAAACCCCGTCTCTACTGAAAATACATAGAAATTAGCCGGGCGTTGTGGCGGGAGACTGTAGTCCCAGCTACTCAGGAGGCTGAGGCAGGAGAATGGCGTGAACCCGGGAGGCAGAGCTTGCAGTGAGCCGAGATCGCGCCACAGCACTCCAGCCTGGGCGACAGAGTGAGATTCCTTAAAAAAAAAAAAGAAATAAGAAAAAAAGAAAAACATGCTTTGCTTTTTAATTCATGTATTTTAACTTCGTTACTAGGAGAATTGTCATGCTTTGTAAAAATTAAAGTAATAGCGTCACTGCACTCCAGCCTAGGCAACAGAGTGAGACTCCGTCTCAAAGAAAAAAAAGGAAAATTAAAGTAATAGCATGTATAATAAAAATGATTACTGATGGGTAATTAATGTACCTGTATGAAAATTAAGCACTTTGTGGAAAAGTACAAGGGATAATTTGGGTACAGGAGAGGAGCAATGTGTCTATGATATTTATAATTTGAATAAACATGGTCTTACTTTATGTTCAGGGGATATTTTGCTTACATATAAACTTAATTGTTTGATGTTATTTTCAAATATAAGGTGATAAATAGAAGGTCTAAGACAGATTTCTGAAAACATACTCAGCTTCACACTGTGTGTATCCTGAATCACCTATACCACAGTTTCCAGATACATCAGTCTTTGAATTAAGGTAAGAATAACATTCTGTAGGACCAAACTCTGCTTCTGAAAATAAAAAGGTGTGGTTAGTCATATCAAACTTATATTAATTAAAAATAAATAACAAATACACTTAAAATTCTGAAATGGTTTAACATATTCATTGTACAAAATAAGATCATACTATAACAATCAAAATAAAAACTAGATTTAAGATCACACAAAACCACTTCAATGAAATGTTTAAAAATTGAAAGGACTCTGGTATGCTGTCCAAAGACATATCCTAGACATACTCCAGAGTTAACCACTGTATTCAGTTTAGCCTCTAATCATAGTAAGTCTATAAATGCATATCATATCTATTAGCAGGCAGGAAACTTTTTTCCCATATTGATTTATTTGTCCATTATCAGTTTTAGCATGAATGTCTTTTCAAGTCAAACCACTAACCAATTATCTTATGTTTTACATCATAATTTCCTCAGACCAGAAATATATTGGAGTCACAATTGATTCATTCGCCCCCCCATCATCAAATCCACATGCATAATCTGTATAATTTTAATTATCATAAGATCCAACCTACATGGCCAGGCACGGTGGCTTACGCCTGTAATCCCAGCACTTTGGGAGGCCGAGGCGGGTGGATCACAAGGTCAGGAGATCGAGACCAGCCTGGCTAGCACAGTGAAACCCCATCTCTACCAAAACTACAAAAAGAAAAATTAGCCGGGCGTGGTGGTGGGCACCTGTAGTCCCAGCTACTCGGGAGGCTGAGTGAAGTCTCACTAACAGAGTGGACAGACTCAGATCTCAGCAGCAACCCACAGATGCTGTAGTGAACTGAAAAGTAACAGTTCATTTTGTCCCAGAGGTCATTTGCAAAGCTGGTTATGGGTAAGAGGTCAAAATTTTAACCTTGGCTAGGGTAGCAAACCATTGCTGGTAGACAAAAAATAGGCCAAAACAGAGAAATAAAGCCAAAATCTACAGATCAAAATGAATTTTAGGTATCCAAGAGAAACTACTGAAAGGCAGTGTGATGATACATTTTATGTGTCAACTTGACTAGGCTATAGTCCCAAATTACTCAATTAAACACTAATCTAGGCATTGCTCTGTAGGTATTTTGTAGGTGTAATGAAGTCTACAATAAGTTTATTTTATTTAGGAAATATTATCCTAGATAATCTGGATGGGCCTGATTTAATTGTTAATAGTTGGAAGACCTTTAGAGCAGGCTTCCCTGAAAAAGAAAAAAATTCTACCTGTGAACTTCAATTTATGCTTAAAATTTCTATTCTGCCCTTTTAATTGTCTTGCCCTACAGATTTCAGGCTTGCCTAGCCAGCCCTACAATCTCATCTGCCAATTATTTGCATAGATACGCATTCAAAATTCTATATACAATAAAATATCTCTATATCTATATCTATCTACCTACAGAGAGGAAGAGAGAGTGCAGAATTACATATCCAAAGAATTCTGTTTCTCTGGTGTAGTTCTGGTTGATAGAATTGATAAACAAAGGGGTCAGTGATGTTTTAACTTGGGCATATTCTCATTTGTTCTGAGTGTCTCATGATAGATGAAAGCCAGCAGGCTTACAGTTAATGAAGACGTCACATCTCTGTTGGAGCTCTGTTAAAGCACTATGCCCAGAGGCAGTCAATAATTTACCAAAATATCTTATCTAAACTTTCAATTCCCTGGAAAAATCTCTACTACCAGGTGGCTGGGGCTACTTGATTTGATTTAGAGCTCAGTTAAGTGAAAAAAAAATGGAGAAAAAAAAAATCTTCACTTTCAGAGTGAGGTAAATTAGATAGGTCGGTCATGGCATCCCTTAAATGAGAACAAATTTGCAAAATAGATGGCGAGAATAAACCTCCCAACAGTGCACAAACTGCATCCTGGGATACTGGTTAGAACATCCTGCAGCAAGGAGATAAAGGAACATAAGGGAAAACGCCCAAATTGGTTCAAGCACAGAAACCCATGATTTGTGTCCTTGGAGTGACCTATGCTCATTATAACAGTGAAAAAGGCACCCTTGGGTGGAGAATTAAAATGCTAATGAGAAATGTGATGCATGTACTAGCATGTACAGCAATAGCACATGTGCATTCAGGAGACCCTTCACGACATGCTAAACAACAGTGCCCATGCCCACGCTCTTATGAATAATCATGTTAGACTCCAATAAAGGGAAGTTCCTCAATGCCAACTGACCCTCTTATTCTTGTGCAGTCTGCTCTGATGCAGCTATCAGAGTGTACTTTGCTTTGCAATGAACTTCTTTACTTACTTTCCCTTTGGACTTGCTCTCAAATTCTTTTGTGCAGTGAAGTAAAGAATCTGAACCGGTTCACTGACAACAAAGGCATTACTGAAATAATATACATCTGCTACCAACATCACCAGTGCCTAAGGCTGTGATTTCAGTTGAGACAAACAAGAGCTCACTGGAAATTTTAAAGAAATTCCTGGAGAGTTAGATGACTATATGAAACGGAATAACTCAAACCTATTGAGTCCTGTATATGAAACGGAATAACTCAAACCTATTGAGTCCTGTTTTGTTGCAGTAAAAATTTAAAACCTATTGAGTCCTGTTTTGTTGCAGTAAAAATTTAAAAGCTGAGGACCTGGCACTGCCTCTTTGCATGACCCAATCAGAGCCTTTCTCATCTGTCTCATAGTTACCATCTGCCTATATAACCTGCCCCCAGACGCCAGCTTAAGGAAACAGATTTGAGCATTGCCTTTTGTCTCCTTGCTGGTGGACCTCACAATAAAGCTTTCTCTTTTCTTGGAAGCTGATGCTATTAGTATTGGCCTCTATGCACATCTGGAAGTGAACTCATTGCTTGGTAACAGTGTAACTGGATCTAAAAAGCTGCACACAGGCCAGGTGCGGTGGCTCAAGTGTGTAATCCCAGTACTTCTGGAGGCTGAGGGAGGCAGATCACCTGAGGTCAGGAGTTTGAGACCAGCCTGGCCAACATGATGAAACCCTGTTTCTACTAAAAATACAAAAATTAGCCGGATATGGTGGTGTGCACCTCTAAGCCCAGCTACTCAGGAGGCTGAGGCAGGAGAATCACTGGAACCTGGGAGGTGAGGGTTGCAGTGAGCCAAGATTGTGCCACTGCACTCCAGCCTGAGCAACAGAGCAAGACTCCAGCTCCAAAAAATAAAAAAATAATAATAATAAAAAGTAGCTGCAGACATACCTAGAAGAGTTCTGAGAACAGAGTTTTCTAGTCATTCCTAACTCTATGATGTTTACGTCCTGCACAAGCAGGAAGTAAAAGCTAAGGCTGTCTTATAAACTGCTTGAAGTTTGAATCTGTCTTCTCACAGAGATACTTTTGGCATAGGGTAGAAAACATATAGCTAAGGCATTAAAAGAAATCTGAAAGACTATTGGCAGCCACTAAATATTGCGGATGTAGAGTACTCCTTAGGAAGCACTCTGGGGTCCATATAATGGAGAGAGAAGACTCAAATAAAAAATCTGAAATGAAACAGAAAACATTACCACTGATACTACAATGTTACCTTGTGATATAAAGAATTATAGGAGACATATATAAATAGAACAACCATATGCCAACAAATTTGATAACAGAAAAAATAAATTCCTAGATGCATCCAACCTACAAATATTAAATTATGAAAAAAATAGAAAATTGAAATACACCAACAATGATTGAGGAAATTAAATCAGTAATAAAAAAGTTTGTCTTTCACTCTCTCTTCTTTCTCTCTGCCTTTCTCTCTCTTTCTGTCTCTACTTTCCTTCTTTAATCTGAAAATCATCCACATTGTGGTACCAAATTACCCATTTTCCCAGGAGAACACTTTTTCATTTTGTAAGTTTCTTTATTTGCATCTTTGTTTTGTTTTTCTTCAAACCAACAGTCATTCCTAATTGTATGTTCATTTTGGTTATAGATAAGTGCCTTGCAATCCCTTTTTACACAGAAATCAGAGTTACACTTGTGACTTGTTCCAGTTGAGAATAAAGGTGCCCCACCTATCTGTTTCTATGAACATCCTAAATATTTCCTCTGTCAATATTTTTTCTGATATAGGGATGAAATACTGTTGGCATTGTTGCTGTTTCCATATTATTTAGCCAACAATTTTGTATATGGTTTGCACCACAGTTTTCTTTTTTGTTTTTAACGTCAGTGTACATCATGCCTCAATAACTTCAGAGTCCCTGGATTTTCATGAAACTTCCTTATTGTTTCCACAGGTGATTTTGTGCACCTGAATGTGTGTGCCTACATATGTGGTTTAAACTGTATTTATATGACAACTTATAATTCTTTTACTGTCTATAGTCATATTACTTATTCTATATTTACCAAAAAAAAAAAATGGTGAATATGAAGTAAAAGTATAGTTTGTGTTCAGTCTACTTTCTTCTGTCTTGAAGTCAGAAGTCCCATAGACTTTAAATCTTTCCCTCTATTATTTTGATGAAAGTCATTAACAACATAATGATTTCACTTTTAATTAAATTAATTTTTAATTTCTAGCTACTGATATTTTACTGATATTTTTTCTGGCAGTATTCTCTTTTTTTTTTTTTTTTTTTTTTGAGGTGGAGTCTCACTCTTTCTCTCAGGCTGGAGTGCAGTGGTGTGATCTCAGCTCACTGCAACCTCAGCCTACTGAGTAGCTAGGATTATAGGCGTGTGCCACCAAACATGGCTAATTTTTGTATTTTTAGTAGAGACGGAGTTTCGTCATGTTGGCCACGCTGGTCTCGAACACCTGACCTCGGATGATCTGCCCGCCTCGGTCTCCCAAAGTGCTGGGATTACAAGCGTGAGCCACCACACCTGGCCATATTCTTCTTTTTCTATAATTCTTTAGAATATTTAAACTAAATGTGACATTTTAAAAATCACAGTCATGTATCAGCATCTATTTCTGTTCAGTTTCCAGAAAAAACACATATATGAGAAATCAAATGATAATAAATACCTCCGCCAAATGTGTCCATACATTGTTTATCCCCACTCATACAAACTCCATCTATACAGACCCATTGATTCGGTCCACACGGATGCCCAGTCTGAATAAAGTGGTTTTCTGGACATGACGCAGATGTTCCATTGCAATATTCAGGGAGGTCGCATTCATCAAAGGAAGGCCTACATACGCTTTCTTGTGACATAAACTGAAGGGATGAGGCAAATGATATTGAATTAAGCAGAATGAGAATACATAAGCATAATAATGATAACTACTTATGTAAGTAATACTGAAATTGTTCAAAAAGCTCTTACTAGACAATTTTCACAGCATGGTCCTTCAGCACAATTTGAACCGGCTTTAAATCTACATGTGGCAGTATCACAGCATTTGGCTCCAAGAAGGAAACAATTCTGTAAGGCAAATCAAATGATCTGGAGTATTTTCCAACTTGTATTCATATTATAGACATGTTCATAATGACAACATATTATATAACATACACATAGATGCTTAACTTACATGTTTGCAAACAGAAAAATAAAACCACTTACTCATTTACTTAACAGACATTTATTAATTACCTACTAAATGTCAGACCATGTGTTGCTCATATTGCTTAGAATAGGTTTGGTTACACTGATAAAAGGATTCTCTGAAGCCCTGGGGTCCACCATAGTCAAGTCATTGAGAAGAGCTGGCTCTTGTAGATAGCGATAGTTAAATACAAGATGTAAAATAAACAGAAGTTATACTTTAAAAATTCTATTGTAGTGACTACTTATTAGAGCCTTCTGAATCTAACATTTTAACAAGTTTCTGCATTTTGTGGTATATTGTTGATTTATTTCATTTTTAATTCTCTAAGTTCTGGAAAAAGGATATTATTTCCGAGAATAATGAAGTTGTCACCTTTATATCATTCACTCATATCTTATTATGCCTTAGTTCATAAGGCATAATTTTATGCTTTAGTTTTATGCTTTAGTTCATCTACGCCCAGTGAATATGCTTTTAAAACTTCTATTACTAAAGTTAGTAAAAGCAATAGATAAGAAGGCTAAAAGACAATGCATTCACACACACACACACACACACACTCTCTCTCTCTCTCTCACACACACACACACACACACACACATTTTTTAAATACCCAGAAATTTAAAATAGGATAAACTGGAAAAAGAAATTTGATAAATCACACAAAAATAAATCATGGATTTAGTAGTCTTCATATGAGTTATAGCAAGATACTTACTCAAAGCACAGAGTAGTCAGTATTTTTCACAGTTATTCTATCTAAGAATTGTCACTGTCATTACTATTTACTGTAATTCTAGAGGAGAAAGTTATATCTTAGTGATTTAAGCCTCAATTATATAACATTTAGAGAGCTTAGATACATGACTGTCAAATTGAAGAAGAAAGTTTCAAGATGTTTCCATTCAAACCCAACCAAGCAAAAACAAGTGGGTGATGAGGAACAATTTTTTTAAAAACATATCACATATCTCAGGATCTATAAACATACCTTTCTGGTTGGAGGGCTACATGAGTGACTACTGTAGGGCACAATGAAGTCTACTTAGTCTTTGTGATCCTTTTGAGCCTGTACCATTCGCTGTGAGTTTCAGTATCTCCTCCCCCTCATTTCATTCCCTTTATCTCTGCTCTCCTCACCTCCCTTCAACCCAGGCGCTTTCTCTAAGATTTCTGTGGTTTGGGAAAACTAGCTGTTCTTAATTATGTATGTTACAAATCTTTTTGACTTAAATATTGACCCCGATTAAAATATTCAAAAGCCACAAATGTGCTCCCTAGGTTTTCTTGCTCCATAGTGAAAGCTTTAAAGTATCTCTTTATGAACAACAAAGGAATTTAGGTTAAATACTAGGCTTAAATTTTAGGCTTAAAAACTAGGAAAGTCTATACTGAAGAGGAAGAGATTGAACCTACATCAACTCAGTTGTGAAACTAGTGGCCTTGAACATTTCTTACATGAGAGATTAGAATGGTGCTTACCAGGGACTTCAGGGAGGGGAAAACAGGGAGATGACGGTCAAGGGGTATAAAGTTTCAATTCTGCAAGATGAACAGGTTCTGGAGGTCAAACATGACTACAGTTAACAATATTGTATCATATACTTGAACTTTGCTAAGAAGGTAGATTCTGAGTGTTCTCACCAGAAAGGAAAATTTTTAAAAAGCAAAAGAAAAGGAAAAAATAAAATGCTATGGTGAGATTACAGATATGTTAGCTATCTAGATTTTAGTGGGCATTTCAAAATGTACTCATATACTCAATCATCAAGTTATATAACTTAAATATATACAATTTTAAATTGTCAGCTATACCTCAAGAAAGCTGGAATAAATAAAGGAAAATTACCTGTATATTCATACAAATCCACATAAATCTACAAAGCACTGAACCACTATACCAATATATATAAGTGCACTCATTAGTTGTTATAACACCTACACAGCCTCCTGAATCATTTGCAGAAAATTTAGCTTGATAAATTAAGGAAAATGGCAGTTTCACACTTGAATTAATAAGTAATTTTTGCTGCAATTTCAGTTCATAGCCTCCCAAATTAGTACCAACCTGTTGGGTCCCACAGTCACATTCCTCTCCTGCTTCCAGCTTTGCATTACCACACACTGCTTGCTGTTTGAAAAAAGGATCTAATCGAGGCTGATTGTGAAGACACTGGGACTTCTGTTTTGAAATAAAATGTGCAAAGTCTTCGATGCTGCAGTTACTAAAGATCTTCACACCACTGAAATGACTAAAGACACATCAAACTTCAAATTTTAATGTAAGGATTTCCATAAATTACCTACCCTTAGAATAAACCTATATAATAGCATTCCACAACAGACCAAATTCCCAAGTCTGTGAGTGTCAAAGCTTTCCATCTCTGTGCATGAGAAGTCAACTGTGCAAGCAGTAAATCTTTTAGTGGAAGTAAATTACTAATCCATAAAATTTTAATGGCTCTCCTATGACACTCATGACACTGTTCTCTCTTGTTTAAGCTCCTATTTTCCAAAGTGCCCCAATTGCTGTTTCATTTGTGCTCTTTCTTTTTATAACTTCTAAGTGCTGGGACACCCCTGCATTAATAAAGAAAACAGGATTTCCTTTTTTTTTTTTTTTTTTTTTTTTTTGAGACGGAGTCTTGCTCTGTCACCCAGGCTGGAGTGCAATGGCACGATCTCCGCTCACTGCAACCTCCATCTCCCCAGTTCAAGCAATTTTCCTGCCTCAGCCTCCTGAATAACTGGGATTAGAGGCGCAAGTCACTACGCCCTACTATTTTTTGCATTTTTTTTTTTTTTTTTTAGAAGAGATGGGGTTTCACCATGTTGGCTAGGCTGGTCTAGAACTCCTGACCTCGTGATCTGCCCACCTAGGTCTCCCGAAGTGCTGGGATTACAGGCATGAGCCAAGGTGCCCGGCCCAGGCTTTTCTTTTTTTTAAGAAATCTATATTTATTCATAGGTTATTGTATCCATGTCTATAGTTGCAAATAGCATCTATGCCCAATAGCTCTAATACTTGTTTCTCTAGCGTTATCACCTGAACTCCAGTCCAGAGTCTGATGCTTTATTCAGTGTTTCTTCTTAAGTGTATTTTATTGGCACCTTAAATATAAATTCCCTATACTCTTGAGTCTTCTCCCCAAAACCACCCCTCACAAAGTATAACACAGTGTTTCAGAATGTGGACTCTGTGGCCCATCAAAACAAATGAGTTAAAAATCTTGGTTTTGCCATTTACAGGTTGGTTGCCTTGTAAAAGATTTTAAAATTATATGCATTTTAGTGTCCTCCTTTCAACATGAAGATAAATGTATTATTTATCTCATAAAGTTGTGAGAGTATTATACATGTAAAGTACTAAAAACTGTGCCTATGCATAGTTTGTACTCCTAATATTTTAAAATTCACTACAGGGAAACTCCAACCACCTAGTTGCTCAGGACAGAAACCTTGAGGTTATCTTATATTTCTCACAAACTCCTTATCTGCCAAGAAATTTTGTCAAATCTGTCTACTCTCTATATATTCAATACGTGTTCCCCATAACAACTATCTACTCACAGACTTTCCTGTCTCTCTCATCAGAGGTCCTTCTCATCAACCTCAACTCACTCTGCTCAAATAGGTGGATCTCTTACTGTCCTCTCCATCAAATATTCAACTATTTCCTCTGCCCGGAAAATGATTCCTTAGTATCCATGCATGGTTCCCTTTCATTCATTTCACATGTCTCTACAACATTTACGCAAACAGATATTTCCAAGCACACTTTAAAAATACCACTTCCTTACTACCCTTTATTCCCCTTACTGACATTTGTTTTACTTCAGAATGTTTACCAAAAACTGAATGTTACTAATTCAATCATTCAATAACTATCTTCTGCTAGTTCTTTTAAAGGTGTGTACTATTGAAATCACTTGCTATAAATAATAGATTAAGTTTAATTTTGTTATAATTTTGATTATTCTAAGTAGTATTAACAATGTTTAAAAAGATTATAATCACAAGGATCTATATTTTGATCCTTGAACTTATGGCTCATCTTAGGTCAATCAATTGACTTCTATATATGTTCACTCATTTATTAAAAACTGAGAAATTTAGGCATTGTACAATGAAGTCATGCATTCAGCTAACAACCAGAGGCTCCATTATCAAGAAAAAAATGAGAGAATAGAGAATGAAAACATCCAGCAAATCTCTATAAAGAGATTTATACATTTAACCATGTTAAAAGGAATGTGATGAGTTTTAAGGTAATAAACTTGATGGTATCAAACTCCAGTCATTTGGATTTTCAAGGGAAAATGTTATTCACATGAAGACCTCGAATAAATTTAGAATTTTTGAACAAACTAACAGTGTTAGTATGACGTGTTTTGTGATCACAACCTGGTTGAACATTCCCTTCAGTTCCATCAACCTTAAATAATGGAGTTATTATAAATTGCCGAGAATTCAATGATTACTATCTAAATACAAGAAACCATATAGAAAAAAAAAACTGATAGAAATTTAATATTACTGAGACCCAGGCAATGAAAGATATGTTTACCATGTGTGAACTGGTTTATAGAATATACACTTTCTGGTAATAAAATTAACATTGTCATTAGAAAGTAAAATATCAAGCAGAATTGCATCTGATTAGAGTACTTGTTTTGCAGCTTGAATCTTTATAGAGATTTGCTGGATGTTTTTATTCTCTATTCTCTCATTTTTTTTCTTGATAATGGAGCCTCTGGTTGTTAGTTGAATGCATGACTTCATTGTACAATGCCTAAATTTCTCAGTTTTTAATAAATGAGTGAAAATATATAGAAGTCAATTGATTGACCTAAGACGAGCCATAAGTTCAAGTTCTAGGAGGTAATGAGATAGACATGTTTTTGTAAGCTCCTTTATCCTATTGGTCACCTTAAATTTGATTAATTGTTGTAATAAAAACTTCCATTAGGGATATGAGATTATTTTGGGAATGGAAGCCACTGTGTAGAAATATAGCATGAAATTATACTGTGAAATATCACACAATTAATAGAATGGTAATTTCTCAAAATAAACTTTTCTTTCATTGTAGCTGTTATTCCTTTGTGTTTTCTGTAACTTGCAGCAAAATCTAAATACAAATTTAATCCCAATGTAGATTTCAATCAAAATATTTGTTTATCAACCACATTTCAACCATTCATTTTCTCACTATAAAATTACAAAGTATTTGCAAAAGAATGAAATATTCTAGTGACAATACAATAGAAAATAAAAGTATGGAGCATCTTTTTCCTTAATTCATAATCAAAACATCAAAACATGTGTCTAATATTTTGTATTTTTAAAAAGGAAGTACCATTCGCTAGGAACAACATTAATAAAACCTATATTTAATTATAATTTTGAAGGAATTACTACAGGCATCTTAATTACTAACTGAAAACAGAAAAATAACACCTCAACACATTCTCTCACATTCTGTTGTACATGATGGAAAGAATCAATTTGAAAAAATGAAAAACAAAGAAAGACAAAAATAAAAACAATTATTAAATAAGTCTCATGAAATGCAAAAGATAGACATCTAGAAAGTATATTTTTGGACAACAGCAGGTATTAAATCAGATAACAAAAAGATATTTAGGAAATCCACAAATATTTGAAAATCAACTAACCTACATCTAAAATAGCAAACAAAGAAGAAACAACAAAAACTTGAAAATATTTCAATTAACTGGAAATGAAACACAAAATATTAAAAATGTGTAGTGTGTAATTGAAGGTCAAGTTCTAGGAACTTGTGATTAGAAATGCAGAGCTTTAAAGGGTTTGCACAAAAAGAAGGGAGGTTTAAAATCAGTTATTTGAATTTTACATTAAAAATTTAGAAAAAAGGATGAAAAAATTTACCACAAACTAAGTAGAAATAAAGGAGAACAAAGTAGATAGGCCATGGGAAAGAGTCAATGTGATTAAAATATGGTTCTTTGAAAAAAATTAATTAATTTGATAAAATCTAAGTTACAGTGATTATAGAAAGAAAGAAACTCAAATGATCAGTATCTGAGATAAAAGAAGCCATATCACAAATTATCCCATTGACTTTTAGAGGAAAATAAATGAAGACTCTAAAAATTTTTATGAAAAATTAATCAATTTTGAGGAAACAAATCATTTATTAGAAGAAGAAAATTAAGATGGCCGAATAGGAACAGCTCTAGTCTCCAACTCCCAGTGCAAGCGACACAGAAGACAGGTGATTTCTGCGTTTTCAACTGAGGTACTGGGTTCATCTCACTAGGGAGTGCAGGACAATCGGTGCTGGTCAGCTGCTGCAGCCCTTCCAGCGAGAGCTGAAGGAGGGCCAGGCATCCCCTCAACTGGGAAGCGCAAGGGGGAAGGGAATCCCCTTTCCTAGCCAGGGGAACTGAGACACACAACACCTGGAAAATCGGGTAACTCCCACCCCAATACTGCAATTTACCAAGGATCTTAGGAAACAGGCACACCAGGATATTATATCCCACACCTGGCTGGGAGGGTCCCATGCCCACGGAGCCTCCCTCATTACCAGCACAGCAGTCTGCCATCTACCTGCAAGGCAGCAGCCAGGATAGGGGAGGGGCGCCGCCATTGCTGAGGCTTAAGTAGGTAAACAAAGCGGCTGGGAAGCTCCAACTAGGTGGAGCTCACAGCAAATCAAGGAGTCCTGCCTGTCTCTGTAGACTCCACCTCTGGGGACAGGGCACAGCTAAACAACAACAACAACAAAAAGCAGCTGAAACCTCTGCAGACGCAAACGACTCTTTCTGACAGCTTTGAAGAGAGCAGTGGATCTCCCAACACGGAGATTGAGATCTGAGAACAGACAGACTGCCTGCTCAAGTGGGTCTCTGAACCCTGAGTAGCTTAACTGGGAGATATCCCCCACTAGGGGCAGACTGACACCCCACACCTCACACGGTGGAGTACACCCCTGAGAGGAAGCTTCCAAAGCAAGAATCAGACAGGTACACTTGCTGTTCAGCAATATTCTATCTTCTGCAGCCTCTACTGCTGATACCCAGGCAAACAGGGTCTGGAGTGGACCTCAAGCAATCTCCAACACACCTACAGCTGAGGGTCCTGACTGTTAGAAGGAAAACTAACAAACAGGAAGGATACCCACACCAAAACCTCATCAGTACGTCACCACCATCAAAGACCAGAGGCAGATAAAACCACAAAGATGGGGGAAAAGCAGAGCAGAAAAGCTGGAAATTCAAAAAATAAGAGCGCATCTCCCCTGCAAAGAAACACAGCTCATCGCCAGCAACGGATCAAAGCTGGATGGAGCATGACTTTGACGACATGAGAGAAGAAGGCTCCAGTCCATCAAACTTCTCAGAGCTAAAGGAGGAATTACGTACCCAGCGCAAAGAAACTAAAAATCTTGAAAAAAAAGTGGAAGAATTGATAACTAGAATAATTAATGCAGAGAAGGCTATAAACGAACTGACAGAGATGAAAACCATGACACGAGAAATACGTGACAAATACACAAGCTTCAGTAACTGACTCGATCAACTGGAAGAAAAAGTATCAGCGATTGAGGATCAAATGAATGAAATGAAGCAAGAAGAGAAATCTAAAGAAAAAAGAAGAAAAAGAAATGAACAAAGCCTGCAAGAAGTATGGGATTATGTAAAAAGACTAAATCTACGTATGATTGGGGTGCCTGAAAGTGAGGGGGAAAATGGAACCAAGTTGGAAAACACTCTTCAGGATATCCTCCAGGAGAACTTCCCCAACCTAGTAGGGCAGGCCAACATTCAAATTTAGGAAATACAGAGAATGCCACAAAGATACTCCTCGAGAAGAGCAACTCCAAGACACATAATTGCCAGATTCACTAAAGTTGAAATGAAGGAAAAAATCTTAAGGGCAGCCAGAGAGTAAGGTCGGGTTACCCACAAAGAGAAGCCCATCAGACTAACAGTGGATCTCTCGGCAGAAACTCTACAAGCCAGAAGAGAGTGGGGGCCAATATTCAACATTCTTAAAGAAAAGAATTTTAAACCCAGAATTTCATATCCAGACAAACTAAGTTTCATAAGTGAAGGAGAAATGAAATCCTTTACAGATAAGCAAATGCTTAGAGATTTTGTCACCACCAGGCCTGCCTTACAAGAGACCCTGAAGGAAGCACTAAACACGGAAAGGAACAACTGGTACCAGCCATTGCAAAAACATGCCAAAATGTAAAGACCATCGAGGCTAGGAAGAAACTGCATCAACTAATGAGCAAAATAACCAGTTAATATCATAATGGCAGGATCAAATTCACACAGAACAATATTAACCTTAAATGTAAATGGACTAAATGGTCCAATTAAAAGACACAGACTGGCAAACTGGATAGAGTCAAGACCCATCAGTTTGCTGTATTCAAGAGACCTATCTCACATGCAGAGACATACATAGGCTCAAAATAAAGGGATGGAGGAAGATCTACCAAGCAAATGGAGAACAAAAAAAAGCAGGGGTTGCAATACTAGTCTCTGATAAAACAGACTTTAAACCATCAAAGTTCAAAAGAGACAAAGAAGGCCATTACATAATGGTAAAGGAATCAATTCAACAGGAAGATCTAACTATCCAAAATATATATGCACCCAATACAGGAGCACCCAGATTCATAAAGCAAGTCCTTAGAGACTTACAAAGAGACTTAGACTCCCATACAATAATAATGGGAGACTTCAACACCCCAATGTTAACATTAGACAGATCAATGAGACAGAAAGTTAACAAGGGTATCCAGGAATTGAACTCATCTCTGCAGCAAGCAGACCTAATAGACATCTATAGAACTCTCCACCCCAAATCAACTGAGTATACTTTCTACTCAGCACCACATCACACTTATTCCAAAACTGACCACGTAATTGGAAGTAAAGCACTCCTCAGCAAATGTGCAAGAACAGAAATTAAAACAAACTCTCTCTCAGACCAGAGTGCAATCAAACTAGAACTCAGGACTAAGAAACTCAATCAAAACCGCTCAAATACATGGAAACTGAATAACCTGCTCCTGAATGACTACTGGGTATATAACGAAATGAAGACAGAAATAAAGATGCTCTTTGAAACCAATGAGAACAAAGATACAACATACCAGAATCTCTGGGACACTTTTAAAGCAGTGTGTAGAGGGAAATTTATAGCACTAAATGCCCACAAGAGAAAGCTGGAAATATTTTAATCAACACTCTAACATCACAATTAAAAGAACTAGAGAAGCAAGAGCAAACACATTCAAAGACTAGCAGAAGGCAAGAAATAACTAAGATGAGAGCAGAACTGAAGGAGATAGAGAACAAAAAACCCTCCAAAAAATCAATGAATCCAGGAGTTGCTTTTTAGAAAAGATCAACAAAATAGATAGACCACTAGCAAGACTAATAAAGAAGAAAAGAAAGAAGAATCAAATAGACGCAATAAAAAATGATAAAGGGGATATCACCACCGACCCCACAGAAATACAAACTACCATCAGAGAATACTATAAACACCTCTATGCAAATAAACTAGAAAATCTAGAAGAAATGGATAATTTCCTGGACACTTACACTCTCCCAAGACTAAACCAGGAAGAAGCTGAATCCCTGAATAGACCAATAGCAGGCTCTGAAATTGAGGCAATAATTAATAGCCTACCAACTAAAAAAAGTCCAGGACCAGATGGATTCACAGTTGAATTCTACAAGAGGTACAAGGAGGAGCTGGTACCATTCCTTCTGAAACTATTCCAATCAACAGAAAAAGAGGGAATCCTCCCTAACTCATTTTATGAGGCCAACATCATCCTGATACCAAAGCCTGGCAGAGACATAACAAAAAAAGAGAATTTTAGACCAATATCCCTGATGAACATCGATGCAAAAATCCTCAATAAAATACTGGCAAACTGGATCCAGCAGCACATCAAAAAGCTTATCCACCATGATCAAGTGGGCTTCATCCCTGGGATGCAAGGCTGGTTCAACATACGCAAATCAATAAATGTAATCCAGCATATAAAAAGAACCAAAGACAAAAACCACATGATTATCTCAATAGATGCAGAAAAGGCCTTTGACAAAATTCAACAGCCCTTCATGCTAAAAATGCTCAATAAATTTGGTATTGATGGAACATATCTCAAAATATTAAGAGCTGTTTATGACAAACCCACAGCCAATATCATACTGAATGGGCAAAAACTAGAAAAATTCCCTTTGAAAACTGGCACAAGACAGGGATGCCCTCTCTCACCACTCCTATTCAACGCAGTGTTGGAAGTTCTGGCTAGAGCAATCAGGCAAGAGAAAGAAATCAAGGGTATTCAGTTAGGAAAAGAAGAAGTCAAATTGTCCCTGTTTGCAGATGACATGACTGTATATTTAGAAAATCCCATTGTCTCAGCCCAAAATCTCCTTAAGCTGATAAGAAACTTCAGCAAAGTCTCACGATACAAAAATCAATGTGCAAAAATCACAAGCATTCTTATACACCAGTAACAGACAAACAGAATCAAATCATGAATGAACTTCCATTCACAATTGCTTCAAAAAGAATAAAATACCTAGGAATCCAACTTACAAGGGATGTAAAGGACCTCTTCAAGGAGAACTACAAACCACTGCTCAGTGAAATAAAAGAGGACACAAACAAATGGAAGAACATACCATGCTCATGGATAGGAAGAATCAATATCGTGAAAATGGCCATACTGCCCAAGGTAATTTATAGATTCAATGCCATCCCCATCAAGCTACCAATGAGTTTCTTCACAGAATTGGAAAAAACTGCTTTAAAGTTCATATGGAACCCAAAAAGAGCCTGCATGGCCAAGACCATCCTAAGTCAAAAGAAGAAAGCTGGAGGCATCATGCTACCTGACTTCAAACTATACTACAAGGCTACAGTAACCACAACAGCATTGTACTGGTACCAAAACAGAGATATAGACCAATAGAACAGAACAGAGTCCTCAGAAATAATACCACACATCTACAGCCATCTGATCTTTGACAAACCTGAGAAAAACAAGAAATGGGGAAAGGATTCCCTATTTAATAAATGGTGCTGGGAAAATTGGCTAGCCATACGTAGAAAGCTGAAACTGGATCCTTTCCTTACTCCTTATATAAAAATTAATTCAAGATGGATTAGAGACTTAAATGTTAGACCTAATACCATAAAAATCCTAGAAGAAAACCTAGGTAATACCATTCAGGACATAGGCATGGGCAAGGACTTCATGTCTAAAACACCAAAAGCAACGGCAACAAAAGCCAAAATTGACCAATGGGATCTCATTAAACTAAAGAGCTTCTGCACAGCAAAAGAAACTACCATCAGAGTGAACAGGCAACCTACAGAATGGGAGAAAATTTTTGCAATCTACTCATCTGACAAAGGGCTAATATCCAGAACCTACAAAGAACTCAAACAAATTTACAAGAAAAAAACAAACAACCCCATCAAAAAGTGAGCAAAGGATATGAACAGACATTTCTCAAAAGAAGACATTCATACAGCCAACAGACACATGAAAAAATGCTCATCATCACTGGCCATCAGAGAAATGCAAATCAAAACCACAATGAGATACCATCTCACACCAGTTAGAATAGCAATCATTAAAAAGTCAGGAAACAACAGGTGCTGGAGAGGATGTGGAGAAATAGGAACACTTTTACACTGTTGGTGGGATTGTAAACTAGTTCAACCATTATGGAAAACAGTATGGCGATTCCTCAAGGTTCTAGAACTAGAAGTACCATATGACTGAGCCATCCCATTACTGGGGATATACCCAAAGGATTATAAATCATGCTGCTATGAAGACACATGCACACGTATGTTTACTGCGGCACTATTCACAATAGCAAAGACTTGGAATCAACCCAAATATCCATCAGTGACAGACTGGATTAAGAAAATGTGGCACATATACACCATGGAATACTATGCAGCCATAAAAAAGGATGAGTTTGTGTCCTTTGTAGGGACATGGATGCAGCTGGAAACCATCATTCTCAGCAAACTATCTTAAGAACAGAAAACCAAACGCCGCATGTTCTCACTCATAGGTGGGAACTGAACAATGAGATCACCTGGACTCAGGAAGGGGAACATCACACACCGGGGCCTATCATGGGGTGGGGAGAGGGGGAAGGGATTGCATTGGGAGTTATACCTGATGTAAATGACGAGTTGATGGGTGCTGACGAGTTGATGGGTGCAGCACACCAACATGGCACATGTATACATATGTAACAAAGCTGCATGTTATGCACATATACCCTAGAACTTAAAGTATAATAATAATAATAATAATAAAAAGAAGAAGAAGAAAACTAACCAAAATCTAAATAGCCCAATATCTCAAAAATGACCAGTTAAACACCTTTCCAAAAAGAGTTATCCAGGTCCAGACAGCTCCAATGATATATGCTATAAAACAATTTAGAAAGAAATAATACCAATAGTACAAAATCTCTTTTAGAAAGTTATGTGAAACCAATGTAACTGTGATACTAAAACCAGTCAAAGGAATTGCAAGAGAATTACTACTAAAGATCTGTGTCACTCATTAATATACAGGCAAATAAACTTTGCCAATATTAGGGGGGAAATGCATCTACACAAAGGATCAATACATTAAAAGGATAATTCATTATTCCTCGATGCAGTTTATCCCAGAAAAGCAAGATTATTTAAACAACTAAAAATGAATAAAATACATTTCAGTGTATCAACAGAATAAAGTAGAAGAAACACATGAGCATCTCAATATTTGATAAAATATATTCATAATGAAAACTCTGATAAATGAGGGTTACAAAGTTTTCTCAATCTGATTACAAGTCTCTCTGTAAAACCTTCAGTTAATGTATTTATTGGTGAAAAGTTACAAGTCTTGCCCTTAAATCAGAGTGAAGCAAAGACAGCCACACATCAAACTTCAGTTTTAAATAATACTCAAGGCCCAAAGCACTGCGATAAGGCAAGATACAGACGTTTTAAAAATATAAAGATCAAAAAGGAAGATGTATTTATAATATATAATTACATATGAATAGAATTCTCATGAGACTAAATTAGAAGTTCCAGAATGAATATGTTAGTGTAGCAAAGCTTCAGGATACAAGCTCAATAAAAGTTAATCAAAATCATTTCTATATACTTGTCACAAACAATTGCAAATTTCATAGTCTTATAAACATGGTGCAATTAGAAAAAAATAAGAAATCTATTTCCAAAGGAAAATAAAAAACTAAGGAACGGGCTCCAACCATGATGGGAATAACTCTTCAGGCATCCTAACAAAATTACCTGTTTCAAAATTGAACAGAGAATACTTTGACATTATGCATGAGGATGTGGAGAGCCCAAAGAATTTCTTATATTTGTGATTTTCTTATCCTTCCCATCATTTTTTTTTACCATCACAACTATTGCAGTCATTATAATCAACATGATGAGCAATATATCATTATCATCATTGTAAACAACTATATTGTGGTTGAGATAAATAAAAGTTTTATAAATAATACTCAACATTATTAATACAAACGATATAAATGTCATCTGTGTTTGTTTGGATTGGCCATGAGAAAACACTCTAAAGCATGAACTTGACTGTAGGAATTTTATGTGGGAGGTGATTCTAGGAAGCAGGAATAAGGGTGTAAGGATGAAGAAAGAGAGGAGGAGGAAAAGTCAATGTCAGCATGTATTATTGAGATGGCAATAATGACTTCTTTCTGCTGGGCCCACAGAAAAATGTACAGAATACTTACAAAATTTCCCCTAGTTGGTCAGGAATCTGGTGTTTCACTAAGGTGGCTGAAGTTTGCTCCTAGGGAAGGAGTGCATGCCTTTCATTTTAAGACTTCTTTTAGGGTGTGCTAGGAAAAAGGCTGGCTGACCATCATAGATGTCAAAAACCCGGTCCTTGAATGCTTCTTTTGAAGTAAACACTTTTCTGGTGGAACTTGAAAATAAACATCTGAATGTGTTGTGCCCATTCTAAATAAATCCACATACTTCTTCCCCACACTTTCTTGTCTTTAAATGTCCAGTTTCACAGCATCTAGATCATTGACCAAGTATTCAAGTTATTTGCCACAACATAGGAATCTGTGTAGATTCCAATCTCCGACACTTCTCTCATACAAGGTGGAAAATCCGATATATTGTTTGCAAATATGCCCATGGGGCATGGGGACATTTACCATCCTCACAGTCTTTAGGTCTAAATCTAATAGGATTCTATATGAAACTGACTTTTAAAAAACACTTCAACTAACATATTGAAAATAGACTGAGGTTTGTTTGTTTTTTCCCTCCATCAATCAGTTTTAGAAAATCCCTACGAGGCTATTAGTGTGTAGTGACTGAGAAATATTGGTGAAATAGATGTAGGTGACATGAGAATCTGGGATCCCTGTTCCCTTATTTACTTGTACTATCTGGACCTCCTCTAGCCAGCTCCCAGATTTACCATTTTGGTCATCAGATAGATTAAGCTTATACATATTTTTTGTGGCTCTAAAACACCCCATTTATGATAAACATAGTGAACTTCAATAACATAGCAACTTACTATTTCCTGGATGCATGCTCAAGGCTACAAGAGCCCAGTAGCCCATCGGAAGCTATAGCAGAACTATAGGTCTGCACTGCAAATCTCCTACTGATACTTGCCAGAGATTCCACATGTATGTAATCTACCAGGAATATCCTTAGTATCATTGTATTGAAATAATCACAAGAACCAAAGACAAGGCATCTTGCACCACAGCCTGGACCTGCTGCAGTGCACTTTTCACATTATCTTTTGGCAAAGGTGCCCTTGTTGTTATCAGATCATGTATCAGACCGTGACAATCCTTTCATAAAGGTTTGTTTTCTAAAGTCATTCTGGGGTAACTATTTTAGGACAGGTTCCCCACTCCTGCCACCCCCAAAAATAGGAGCCTGAGACAAGAACTTAAGCACAAATATTTTAGGGAGCAGGAGTGAGGGAATGAAGACAGTGAGATGTTTCCTGCTGCAGGCGATGAGGCTTGATTTTTTAACACATCTGAGAAACAAAGAATGCCTCCAAGAATATCCATCAGAAAGACAAGAGTCTGGCTCCAGTTACTGCCTGGTTTCCTTAAATCCCCTGGCTATTTGATCCTATTTCTACAAAAATTCATAATGTACTATAAGAATAATGTTGATATCAGAAAAAAAAAATCACTAGATCGTTAAGGCCTGATTAGAATACTGCAAAAGACTTTCTCTCATGACAAAGAAAAAGCTGAACAGCAGCATCTCTGAAATCAACAGATGCTGAGACTTTAGGCTGAACCAAGGCAGGGTGAAGGACAGTCATGCAGACAAGTTCATACTAATAAATATGTTTCGTGTAGTGATCTCAAGCTTGCATTTGACTTATCAAATCATGCATCAAATTGTAAAATTATACAAGTAAACATATTGATAAATGTAGTAATCGATCACATGTGAGAAAGCCAGTGTGACATTTGATTACAAGTGATATTGAGATAAATATGCATCATGGGCGTTGGAATACACATTTTGGTCCTGGAGTCCTCGGTCACAGCTGATAGCCATTATTATTTATTTTAACAACTTAAACTTTCTTCAATTAAATACATTAAAATTACATTAAACTATATATGTAAAGTATAAGTCAGAAATCTTACATTGCTTCTGGATTCATAATGCAGACAGCTGCTGAGCACTGGCATTGGTTAATGTCATCATAAGGGATCCCCATACTAAGGCTCAATAATTGAGCTAAAATAACTGCAAGAGATTCCAGACTTATGGTTCTGGGGTGCTGAGAAAAAAAAAATAGATGTACACATTTTGGGAGATTATTTTGTTTACTTGGAGAACAATGCAATTATTAAAGAGTCACATGATAAAATAGAATAGGGGCATCTGTTATCCCCAAAAGTGGCATCCATGTTGGCCTAATTCATTATAAATATAAGAAAATTATGAAAAATAAAATCTGAAGTTTTACTAGTATGTAAATAGATGACTCATTTGGTGATCTCAAAGAAAAAAATATTGCCCCAGGAATTTGTTAGTTATGTCTAACAACAATTACAGTCATATTTATATTCACAAAAGATAATATTTAAAGATAAATGCATAGAAAAACATAGTGTCAAGTTATGAAATTTGGTCATTACCAGAGGCTGGGAAGGGTAGTACAAAGTGGGGGATAAAGTTGAGATGGTTTAACGGTAGAAAAACTCAATTAAATAGAATAAGGTCTAGTATTTCTAGGAAAATAGTGTTACTTCAGTTAACAACACTTACTGTATGTGTTGAAATATCTGAGTGGAATTGGAATGCTCCTAACACAAAGAAACGATAAAGGCTTGAGGCGATGGATATTCCAATTATCCTAATTTAATCATTACACATTGTATACCTGTACCAAAACATCACATCTCCCCAATAAAAACATATAACTACTGTGTACCCATAATACAATTAAAAATTTAAAAGTTGATTCTTCAAAGATAATATTTTATATAACCATTTCATACATGTATTTATAAACTCATAAGTTAACCCATTGAATTAATTAATATTATGGTAATAATGACTGATAATAAGAATTCTGACTTTTCAATTGTTTCAATTTTATTGGGAAAACTAAAATACCTTTATAATTTCTGTTTTTGTAAGAGTAAGATGTTTATTATAGTGCATTTTGATCACACTATAACACGAATTTTGGGAAAAATTCACATACCCTGCTACCCCTTCAAACATATCTAATAACATTTTGATGAATATACTTCATGATAGGTTTCTAGGTATACATTTTGGTTTCTTCTGTTTGCCTCTGTAAGTCAATTTTCCATCATTTTCTACCTTGCCCTCTACCCCAAAAAGATGACACAAATGGATTATGTCAGAGGGATGCTTTGCCCTCAAGTTTTGTCTTGATTAATTCTAATGGAGAGAAGAGAACGAGATGTGAATGAAACTGAAGTATTTATTACATCATTGCAATGACGCTTATGTCTCTTTGAACCCTTGACGGGAGGTCTACCTTCTGTCTGTGACTCTGACAAAATGACTCCCTTCCCTCCATCAACACTTGGTACCAATTAAAGTTCTTTAATACTTGCATGGAGGTACTGTAAAGGCTCTACATTTTGCATGACATGAATAAATACTCCATTTATCAAATTTCCACATTTTAATGTTTCATCTGCTTTCAGAGAGACAGTGTTAGGAAGAAGAAGAAGAAGGACAAGGAGGAGAAGGAAGAAAGGAATGAAAAGGAGAAGGAAAAGAAGAAGGAGAAGAAGGGGGAAAAGGAGAGAGAATGATTCTACAGGGAATAAATTGAAGGATTCAGCTAAATTTCAAAAGGCTAAATACTGTAGTAGTATATCAATACCGGTACTGTTATTTTAAACCACCTTGTTTTTGAGATATTATAGAAAAGGCTTATTGACCAATAAATGCATCTTTATACTTTTCTCTTTTTCTCCTGTTTCCTGTCATCTCTTATAATTCACTAAGATGGAGACAACAACATCCAATGATTTCACTTTAGGCATTTGTATAAAAGCAGGGTTCTTTTTTTCCTTCATGTTCAGTTGCTCTTGCCTTCCCTGTATTCTTACTAGTACATATATTTGGATCTTTCCATTTATTGTATTTCCTTTCAAAGACGCTTTCAAATGTCTTTGATCATTATAGGATCAAAGACATGGTTTTACATTTGAGATGACATTTCTTCACATTTTGTTTGTGATCATCTCGCTTTGGATTTCTCTTAATCAGTTTGGCCTGCCACAACAAAATGCCAAAGAAGACTTGATGATTTAATCAAGAGAAATTTATTTCCTTGCAGTTCTGTGGAATTTCGCAGTTCTAGAAGTCTAAGATCAGGGTGCCCGCAGGGTTGGTTGGCATCTGCTGAAAAGTTTTTGGCTTGTACTAGAGTGCCTTCTTGCTGGCCTTTCCTCTATGTGCACATGGAGAGCCTTATCTCTGGTGTCTCTTCCTCCTCTTCTATGGACAGCAGTCCTATTGAATTAGAGCCCCACCTCCCGCCCCCTCCACCATGACCTATTTACCCTTCACTACCTCTTTTCAGGTCCTGTCTCTGAATATAATCACATTGGAGGTTAAAGCTTCCACATATGAATTCAGGGGGGACACAGTTCAGTCCAGACTAGCATAGAAAGTTTTTTAAAGCTATGGAAAGCAGTAAGAGAATTTCCTAGAGACCCTTGTTATTATTATCTCTAATTTGAAAGCCAAGTGACAATAAAGCAAAACTATATTTAACACTGAATTTTAAAAAATGTATATTTAGGGACAAAAAATTTCAACAAAGCAGACAATCTTCTTTTGGTGAGTATACCTGTTTAGAACCATAGTTTTCAAATAATAACAGCAACAAGCCTTTATTAGGCTGCTTATATGCCAATCACCAGACTGAGAAATTTGTAAACAGGTGGGTATTTGTTGAGACTGTTTTTTTGCATAACATGTGAGTATTCTCTATAATGTGCATTCCATATAAGTTTTTTTAAAAAAACACTCTTGTCTCTAATTTTATGTGTCAACATTCTATCTATGCCTTTTTTTTTCTTTAATGAACACATGTTATGTTTTGTTCAACTCATTATTTAGTCAAGGAACTAGTAAGATGTTCACACCAATTCAAAGAGTGTATTAGTCTGCTCTCATGCTGCTAGTAAAGACACACCCAAGACTGGGTAATTTATAAAGAAAAAGAGGTTTAATGGACTCACAGTTTCATGGTTTCACATGGCTGGGGAAGCATCACAATCATAGTGGAAGAGGAAAGAAGAGTAAAGGCACATCCTACATGGTGGCAGGCCAGAGAATGTGTGCATGGGATCTCCCCTTTGGGAAAGACTCACCCCCATGATTCAATTTTCTCACTGGTTCCCTCCCATGACACATGGGAATTACAGGAGCTACAATTCAAGATGAGATTTGGGTGGGGACACAGCCAAACCATATCAAAGAACATTTGAGAATCTAGGAGTATATTAATAAACATGTTAGGATAGAGTTGTAGGTTTTAGATACAAAACTGATTAGTGTTTTAGAGAATAATAAAGAATATGTGGGTTATCTAGTCCACCAGAGAGAAATTATTTGCATCTCTACCAGACAAAAATCTGCACATTAATCTCTGCCACCAAATAATTGCAAACAGCCCAGTCAATTGAAAGTCAAGCCCAGAATAGCATTGAAAGAGCACTCAATAATCTCTTTTGCCTATATTCAAAGCTTTTCACTGTTTGCACTCTATTTCAGTAGATTTTTAGTATATACCTACTATATGTTCAGGATCATTATATAATGCTACTAAGATTTTGTTTCATCTTAAGTAATAGAAACCAAATACATATGGATTTCTATTTAAAGAATATTTTGCTGCTTTATATTAATATTGATACATAAATTGACCTATGGTTGTTATTTTTTGGTCTGTCTCTTACCCTTTAGCGGTTAAAATTCCTGTGGTTTTACAAATGGGTTTGAAACTTGTAGAGAAAATGTAATCCAATGATCTTTGCCTTTTACAGTTGAAATTAAAACATTTTTATCTCTTTTGATTATTGTCCTTTGGAATTATTTAAAAGCTTGTTTTGTGTGGTGCTTTCATACCTTTTAAATAATGTTTTGGATTTGATACAGTTTCATATACATATCAATGTGTGTATATATATTTATGTGTATTTCTGTACACATTATACACATTCATGTACATATAATTTATGTATACTTATGTGAAAACACATATATACACATGTATTGGGAAAGTGCATATGTGTGTACTTGTGTGTACGCATGTGTGTGTGTCACATGACCCTATATAACTACTACTTTGTACTAGATACAAAATACTTTCATCACTCAGGAGGTTCTTTTCAGCAAGTTTCCAGGCATTACCTCCCCATAAAATATAATCTTTATTTTGATCTCACTACAGTGGTTTATCTTTACTTGCAATTTAGCTTCATAAAAATGGCACCATTAAGTATTATTTTATTTCTGGCTAGTTTTTCTAAAAATATAGTTTTGGAAATTCATTAATTTTGAGTGTAACTGTACTTCTTTTAATTTCTGCATAGTGCACTACAGGATATGGATATTCCACAATATGTTTACGTATTTGAAGGATAAAATGCCTCAATATTGTTGATACTAATCTCCCTGAAATTGATCTAAAGTTTCCATAAAAAGCAATAACACTCAAACAGTTTTGTTGAAATTGACAAGCTGATTTTAAAATGGAAATGCAGAGGACTTGGAATACCTGAAACAGTCTTGAAGAATAACAGACTAGTAGGGTTTACACTACCATTTTCGATGTTTCACTATTAAGGTAGAGTCATTATGACAACATGGTGTTGGTGAAAGGACATACAAAACACCAATGGTCATAAAAAGATTCCAGAAAGAGGCCAGCAATATGGCAAGTTGATCTCTATAACAAAGGCACAACTGTATTTCTTTGGAGGAAAACTAATCTTTTAAATAAATTGTTATGAAGCAATTACCTATCCAATGTGAGGTAACTGATTCTGTCCCCCATTTTACACCAAACACATTTCTTTAATGTGGGTTATACATCTACAATTGAAAGGCAAATCAATCAGGCTTGTGTTAGAGGATAGAATAGCTTCATGATCTTAGAATGGGCAAACATTTCTTGAAGGTGTCTCTTTTTACATTAAGTTTGTTGGGAGTATTCAATCTTTCTTTTTTTGTCATGAGTAGGTTCTAAATTTAACAAATGTATCTTTCTGTATATATTTTTTAATAAAGTAGATTATAATGATTGATTTTCAAATATAAAATTCATCTTGTATTCCTAGAATAATTTCTATGTGTTCACCATGTCATCCATTTTGATATATTGCAGAATTCTTTTTGTTAACATAAATCTCAAATCATAAAACAAGGTGAGAATTAGCCCCTCCTTTTGTATTATCTAAAGTAACTTATTACAAGCATTAAATATTTTGGAGCCAATTTTATGGAAATCATGTGGGTCTAGAATTTTTGTTTGTTTTGGAGGAAAGTGTTTTAATGATAGACTCAACTATGCCAATGGTTCAATGGTGATTCAGATTTACTTTTCTATTTACTTGAGAAAATTTATTATTCATAAAATTTTATCCATATTTATTGCCATTAATTGGTTGAGGATATGCCATCTTATGTGTACAATATGTGTCCCTTTATTCAACTAATATTTGGATAATTTGTTTTTTCAGTTTTTTTGAAATAAGATACCTGTTTTGGTAGGTTGTTATACATTGTACATATCAAAAATATTAGTTTGATCTTTGATGATTTTCTTCATTATATTTTGCATTTCATTGATAGCCAATATTATCCTTAAAACTTATTTCCTACTTTCTAGCGTCTCTTAGCTTAACTCACCATCTATATGCTTTTTGGAGGTGGAGTTAGATCATCTACATTCAAACTAACTTTATTTTTATTTATACATTAAAGCTATAAATGCATTACCTCTCAGTTCTGCCTTTTTGGGATCCCATAAGTTTAGATATGCTATATTTTTAATGCCACTTAGCTCAAAATGAGTTATCTCATTATTTTATTTGCCAATCTTTTGAGATTTTTAAGTGATTTTTCTACTATTTGATTCTCATTTAAATCCACAATTGTCAGACACTTTTCTCTGTAAGATTTCAATCATTTAAAATTTACTGATACTGCCTTATTTCTCACCATATTATTTGTTTTGGTAAATACTCTATATTAGTATTATGTTGCTCTTTGGTATAATATTTTAGAAATATATACTTTGATGAAATGAAAAATTACATTGCTGAGGTAGGTTGTTTTTTTTCCATTCTTAAATACGATTATGGATCTCTTTTTCCTTTATTCTCTCACATTTGCTGTATATATTTTGAAGCAATGTAATTAGATGCATACAACATTATGATTGCTATCTTCCCCTTCAAAAGTTCATCATAATTACATATTCCTCTTTATTTCTTCTAGAACATCCTGCCTTAAGACTACTGCTATGGACTAAATTGTGTCCCTCCCACTCCAAATTCATATATTGAAACAGTGACCCCTAACATGACTATATCTAAAGATACATAATTGTCTAATTGTACCCCTTGAATATATATGATGTTTGTCAATTAAATATTTTAAGTTCAGGCACAGTGGCTCATGCCTGTAATCCCAGCACTTTGGGAGGCCGAGGTGGGCGGATCACAAGGTCAGGAGATCGAGACCATCCTGGCTAACATGGTGAAACCCCGTCTCTACTAAAAATACAAAAAATTAGCCAGGCATGGTGCCGGGCACCTGTAGTCCCAGCTACTCAGGAGGCTGAGGCAGGAGAATCGCTTGAACCCGGGAGGCAGAGGTTGCAGTGAGCTGAGATCGCACCACTGCACTCCAGCCTGAGCAACAGAAGCGAGATCTGTCTCAAAAAAAAGAAAAAAAAAATTTAAGTGAAAAATCATATGCTGATTATTCTTTCTTGTTTGTACTCAACCAAAAACCAGTTGTGTTGTGGTTTCACATACAAACTTTTAGGAAGGAGCAGCATCAGAAGTATACAGACTCTAAATTGCAATCTATAGCCCTGCAGGATTGGGTAGAAAGGGTGGTGGAAATTTAAACATCAAAAGGCAGAACTTCAACTATTTTCTTCAACATCTCACTTCTGTGGACATTGGCTATAGCTGATTTTTCCAGTGAAATGGGCAGGCAAAATAACTGTGGAGAATAAGAAAGAATACTGGAAAAGCTTTCTTCCAATTGTCGTCACTAAAGAGACCATTCTTCTCTGCCCATGAGGCATAAACTGTCCAGTAAACTATGGCATTTTCTTCTTCCTGGTAGCTAGCCTGTCTTTAATTTAAAAATTTTATTGTTATTTTTGAGACGGGGTCTTGCTCTGTTGCCCAGGCTGGAGTGCAGTGGTGAAATCCTAGTTCCCTGTAGCCTTGAACTCCTAGGCTCAAGTGATTTTCCTACCTCAGCTCGGACTATAGGGGCCTTCCACCATGCCTGGCTAATATTTGTATTTTTAAAAATTATTGCAGAAATGAGTTCTTACTATGTTGCCCATGCTGGAATCCTGCCCTGTAGAGAAAATCAGTTCTGCTCTCCTCTTTGTTAATCAATGAAGGCCTTACACTCTCCATGGGAGAGTCTTATGATTTCTTACTATGGCATGTGATGAAATAAACAAGTCAAATTCCAGCATTTGAGACCAGATGACTCACTTGACCATAAGTATAAGCCACATTCTCCAAACTTGTTTATAAATATTGAAGATCAATTTTTGTTGGAGCATTTTCTTCATATGTTGTTGGCCACTTGTATGTCTTCTTTTGAGAAGTGTCTGTTCATGTCTTTTGTTCATTTTTTAATGGGGTTATTTGTTTTTTGCTTGTTCAATTGTTTCACTACCTTATAGATTCTGGATATTAGGCCTTTGTCAGATACATAATTTGTGCATGTTTCTCCCTTTCTGTAGGCTGTCTGTTTACTCTGTTGATATTTCTTGTTGTGCAGAAGCTCTTTTGTTTAATTACATCTCACTTGTAAATTTTTGCTTTTGTTGCAATTGTTTTTGAGGGCTTAGTCATATTTTATTTGGCAAGGCCAAAGTCCGGAATGGTGGTTCCTAGGTCTTCTTCTAGAATCCTTGTGGTCTGAGGGGTTACATTTAAATATTTAATCCATCTTGAGTTAATTTTTGTATATGGTGAAAGGAAGGCATCTAGTTTTATTCTTCTGTATGGTTAAGCAGCTAATCATTACAGAAATGCAAATCAAAACTCAATGAAACACCATCTCACACCAGTCAGAATGGTTCTTATTACAATATAAAAACAACAGACGCTGATGAGGTATGAAGAAAACGGACTGCTTATACACTGTTAGGGGGAACTGGAATTAGTTCAGAAACTGTGGAAAGCAGTTTGGAGAGTTCTCAAATAACTTAAAACAGAACTACCATTCAGTCCAGCAATACTACTACTGGGTATATATACAAAAGAAAATAAATCAATCCCAGCACTTTGGGACGCCAAGGCGGGTGGATCACCTGAGGTCAGGAGTTCGAGACCAGCCTAGCCAATGTGGCGAAACCCCGTCTCTACTAAAAACACGAAAATTAGCTGGGCTTGGTGGTGAGTGCCTGTAATCCCAGCTACTTGGGAGACAGGCTGGAGAATTGCTTGAACCTGGGGAGGTGGAGGTTGCAGTGAACTGAGATAGTACTATTGTACTCCAGCCTGGGTGACAGAGAGAGACTCTGTCTCAATAAAGTAAAAAAAAGACAGAAAAAAAGAAAATAAAATCATTCTACCAAAAAGTCACTGGCACTTACATGTTTATCACAGCATTATTTACAATAACGAAGACATGGAATCAACCTAAGTGTCCATAAATGGTGGATTGGATAAAGAAAATGTAGTACATATAAACTATGGAATACTATGCAGCCGTAAAAGAAATCATATCCTTTGCAGCAACATGGATGCAGCTAGAGACTATTATTCTAAGTGAATTAACGCAGGAACAGAAAACCAAATACTGCCTGTTCTCACTCATAAGTGGAAGTTAAACATTGGGTCCACTTAGACATGAAGATAGTAACACTAGAAACCAGGAACTACCTGGGGTTGGAGGGAGGGTTGAAAAACTAACTAGTGGGTACTATGCTTGGTACCTGGGTGATAGAATCAATCATATATGAAACCTTAGCATCTTGCAATATACCCAGGTAACAAATTTGTACATGTATGCCCTAAATCTAAAATAGAAGTTGAAATTATTTTTATCTCCATTTAATTGATTCATCTCTTTATTGCTTCACTTAGCTTCACTTCATTTGTTCATTGCCTCTGTGAAACTCCAGTAGATATTATACACTCACACAACAAAAAGGCAAGTTCTGTTTGTCAGAATAGTGATAGTATTATGAAATAACAGCAAAAAATATCAGTTTTGAATACACTAACATTCTCTAAGATAATTAATGTCAATTAGGACATTTGGTTCTGCTTTATTCTTTACTTATACCCTATGAAGCATTTTAGGGCGACTGATACTTTCAAATGTTTTATTTAAATCTGGTTCATAATTATGTTCGCTATATAATTAGGAAAACATACAAAATCTAAGTTTTAGCCAAAGTTAATTATTAAATATTAAGATTATGAAAACTTGAAGAGCACTTTACAGTAAAAGTAAACAAGTTCACTACCTTAACTTTCTAGAAAGGATATCTTGAACTCATGATAGGAAATTGAAAAATTTTTATATGTAGTGAATTCAATGAGCACTTCTTATAGTTTAAACATTTCTATCAGCAACAGTGACAAAGACACTTAAAACAATGCAAATTTTAATATACATAAAAGTTAACTATGAAAATGCATAACTGTATACTAATTTATGTAGCATACTTTCTTTCTTTCCTTTTTTTTTTTTTTTGAGACAGAGTCTCGCTCTGTCGCCCAGGCTGGAGTGCAGTGGCGTGATCTCGGCTCGCTGCAAGCTCCGCCTCCCGGGTTCACTCCATTCTCCTGCCTCAGCCTCCGGAGTAGCTGGGACTACAGGCGCCCGCCACCACGCCTGGCTAATTTTTATTTTTTATTTTTTAGTAGAGAAGGGGTTTCACTGTGTTAGCCAGGATGGTCTCCATCTCCTCACCTGGTGATCTGCCCGCCTCGGCCTCCCAAGCATACTTTCTATACATAACCATACCATACCAGAAGAACACCTCCTGCATAGTTTGCATCACACATCTTCCCTTGAAAGGTGGCACCAACATAATTTGACTTTTCTCTGTAACTTAAGTTTAAAAAGGGATCATAATCACATAATTTTGTAAAAATTAATATGAATTTTTATAAGACAAATTTTACATTTATGATATCATTAATATTTCTATCTAACATTAATGTAGCATAGCGTAAGATGTGACTAAATCTTTCTACTTCTTTTAAAAACAATAAAATAGATTTTAAGAACAAATAATGAAAAGTGTATTTTCATATGGATTTCTGTAACATAACAAAGATTTAAGTAGATTTTTAAAATCTAAAACAGAAAAACTGAAGGAAAAAACAAAAAATAATAAAAATAAATAAAACTCCTTAAAAGTAAAAAGCTAAAGTAATGCAACTGGTTAATGAGCAGAATCACTCTATGGACAAAAGTCTCTAGTTATTCAGACAAAATTAGCCTTCCAGAGACATGAAAAAGGCATGTTATATTTAGGGGACAGAAGATAAAAAGTAAAATGTTTAAAACTCCATGTATAATCTTTAAAACTCTCTGTCTCTCTCTCTCTCTATAGATAGATAGATAGATAGATAGATAGATAGATAGATAGATAGATAGATATACCTATATACGCACATATATATATCTTCTGAATATTGATAAAAGAAAAACAGAGTCTATTAAATAGGAAGTTTAATGTACTAAAACCTTAAGCACAAGGCAGACATATTAGAGATATTAAAACATAGTGTTTCAATTTCTTTGCTTACTTTTTAATTTATAACAACAAATCATAACAAGAAGGCTGAATTACTGTATTGATAGAATTCAGATGTTTCTCTGAATAGATATTGTGAAAATTTTATGCATTGTGTGAGATATTCAAGAAGGTGGTATACACTCTTGGGAAAGAAGTAATATGGGAACAAGATTGACAAGTGAGTTTTAACTTCAAACCAATAAACACATTGATATCTGTAATTCTGTTATAAATACCATGTTGTGAAAAATATTTAAATGGTGTATGTAAGAAAAAAATAGATTTTTAAATATACATTTATCAACTGTCAGATACTGGGTCAAATTGCATATATTTTCTTCAGGTAAACTTTATATAATGTCAAGATATGCTTACACAAGTAAAAATGCCACATCATGAGGACGTAAAACAAGATAAGATCTTTTCCATCTTAAAAATGTGTGTAATAACTCTTTAGCATCTCCAGTGGTTGCAATTTTATTTTCATCTATCCAAAGCTCCAATGAAGACAGAATAACTGTAATATTAAGTGAAACAAAAATCTAAAATAGAAAACACAAAAATATGTTTGAACGTCACAGTTTTTAAAAATTAGATATATATGTTTGAAAACAAATTTATGACAAATATTAAGCAACTAAACTGTAAGCCTGCATTTGATCTTTTAAAGTATATTAGTAAGTTTAAAATGTTACTAATAATAAAAGTAATACTTGAGATTTTATAATGCTTGCATTTAAGGAAGCCCCATACCCTCTGCTTTATGTAATTTAAGTCTTACAGTAACCAAATTAGGTGCATACAATTATTATTATTCCTACTTCAGATAAGTAGAATTTAAAATAAAACTTAATTTCCCTGACACTACACAACATGCGGATTCACGTAGTGTCATAAGGAGATATAGAAATTGTTTTAGTAACACAAGAAGTGCGAAAGTACTAAGAAGCAAACACTTACAGCATTCGTCAATCCAATCAACTGGAAAATCTTTTGAGTGACAACAGTTGTACCAGACCCCATATGATTATACTGTAAAACATAATTATCTTTTAGATATGAATATATATTGTTTAACGTTTAATGATTGTTATTGTTTCATTTAAAATTCAGTTTGGTGAAGTAAGAAATTATTTAAATTACAAACATGTTAGTTTTAGACATTATTTTCTTATACAAATGATATGTTATATGCTTAGTAAAAAAACTGAACAATATGAATTGGAATTTATATTTTTTCCATAGAAATTTAAAAATTGTAAACATTATTTAAAAAGGTATAATTCTACTATCAATAAAATAATTATAATAATTATTAAAAGAAAGTTTCAGCTCTAAACTGTAATGTTTAGATGTGTTTATAGGAGACATAGCACATTTTTGAAGATACAATTCACGTAAAAGTAAAGGAACTTAAAAGATATACCATACAAACAGCAATAATAAGAGAGCTAGGATTTATATCAGGAAGATATAAAAGTTATAAACATGTATACATCCAAAAACAGAGCCAGAGAATTACACAAAGTAATAAACAACAGAATTGAAGGGAGAAATAGAAAATTCAACAGTCATATTTAAAGACTTAAGTAAACAGCTTTCGATAATAGAATACCTGGGCCAAAAATCAACAGAGATATTGAAGACTATAACAAAATTATAAGGCAATAAATATCTATAGTACATTTCACTATAAAACAGCAAAATATGCATTCTTTTTAAGTGCCCATGAAACATGATCCAGAAATAGAGTGTAGAAAAATGAAAATGATTCAGAATGTCCATAACAATTTTAAATAAGAACAGAGTTGGAGGACCCACATATCTCAATTTCAAAACTAACTATAAACTACAGTAACCAAGGCAGTTTGTTACTGACCTTTTGTTAGATTTACAGATCAGTGAAATTGAGTGCCCATAAATAGATTCTAACATTTATAGTCAATTAATATTTGAAGAAGAATCCAAGAAAATCAAATGGAGAAATATTAAGTTTTCAAAATTAAAAACTTTATGCTTCAAATGACACCATCAAGAAAACAAAAAGACAACCTTCAGACATAGTAAAAATATTTGCAAAATATTATATCCCATAAAGATCTAGTATATAGAATATATAAAGAACACTTACAACTAAACAACAAAAAGGCAACCTAATTAAAACATGTGCAAATAATGTGAATAGACATATCTCCAAATAAGATATGCAAATGAATAATACACAAATGCAAATATTCTCAACTTCATTGCATATTAGGGAAATGTAAACCAAAACCACAATGAGAAACAAATTCACATCCATTAGAATCACTGTAATTCAAAAGACACACAATAACAAGTATTGGTGAGGATGTGAAGAAATTGGAATTCTTGTGCATACTGATGGAAATATACAATGGAGCAATCATTTTTGAAGACAGTTTGTCAAACGTGAAATGGAGTTATCTTATAATCCAACAATTTGCAGTTCTCATTCTTCACACCTACCCAATACGAATTAAAATGCATGGCCACACAAAAACTTGTACACAAATGTTTACAGCAATGTTATTCATAATAGCTTAAAAGTGGAAAAAGTGAAATGTCCATCAGCTAATGAATAGGTAATCAAATTGTGATACAATAGGATAATATTTTACAGTAAGAAGAAATACAGTACTAATCTATGCCATAACATGTATAAACTTAAAAATCACTAAGGTAAATGAAAAAATAAAGTCATAAATCATTACATATTGTATGATACCATTTAAATGAAATGTGCAAAATAGAAAAATCTGTACAGTCAGAAAATAAATTAGTGATTGCTTGGCCTATGGTACAGGAAAGTAGAGGCAGAGGGATTGGGAGTAATCGCTAATGGATACAAAGTCTTTTTGTAAGGTGATGAATATTCTAAAATTAGATTATTGTTATTATTGTTTGCACAAATCTGTAAATATACTAAAAACCATGGAATTTTACATTTCAAATGGTTTAACATCATAAAATGTAAATTACATTTCAATAAAGCTTTTTAAAAACAACATCAAAAAAAGGAGTTAGAACTTCCAAATCTTCTCCTCTTTTCAAGGAGATCAGTGGTACATCTCTCCACTGTAAGTAGGTTATAGTAAAGGGCCTTTTGAAAGGGAACAACTCCTGAAAAGAGAGAGATTAAATGTAATATTTTAATGTCCCCAATTAACACTCCAACCACATATTTTATTAATAGTGCTTTTCCCCCACAACAAAAATATGAATATATAGAGTTTACCCAAAGAAAGAGCAGAGTTCTCCCCACTTGAAAATCCCATGCATCTAAACAGTTTTCAACTTTGATTTTAACGACTAAATATTGAAATATAATTATAACAGTTACAATTTTTTTTAAAAAGAAAAGGATGTAAGGCCTCGAATGGGGTGACTTATGCTAAAGTCTCATGTCAATAAACTAAAACCTAAATTGTTTACTTGAAATATCTGACCTTTCAAGAATCAGGGGAGAGATAATAGCCAAGCAGGCCAGTTTTCAAAAAAACAGAACATTCTCAGTAACCAATCAAAAGGGGCCCAGTTAACCTAAGTTAGCATAATAAGAAAGTCCTCTCTGCTTTAACCCATATAAAGAATGTAGCCTGATGCTAACAAATCTGTTTTTGGACTATTGCTGTTTCCTCATTTCTGATAAATTTACCTAACACAGCTTATGTCTACTGGGTGCTGCCTGGTTCACAAATTATATTTAAAATCAGTTAGATCTTTGAAACTCAGCTTGTTAGGATTCTGCTCTTTGACAGTCTTTGAAGATAGTATCTGAAGGAGCCTTGTGGCTATCCCTGTAACCCATGAGGTATGCAAGTGAGGTGACTGCTGGCTCCTTTAGACTTCTCTGTCTTCCTCACCAAACCCAGAATTTGTCAGTAAGTTCCTCTTGAATTTCAGCTCTACTCTCTTAGTTGAGTTCCCTGATACTTTTGGCTTTCCAGTTCAAGGTCCTTTTGTGCTGTAGCAAAGCATATGACCTTTGGGTGTTTTGTGGTGATCCATCAGACAGAAAAGGGCTGCAGCTTTAGAGGTAAAGGATAGCTGCTGCCACATTCACAGGGATTTTGTTTCTCTCCTTCTTGTTTCTTGTCTTATATGCAAAGGTGAGGAAAATCATTGACTAGATTGGTCAAAGGAATCTCAGAGATGAGCCACAACTTGACTGATGAGCATGGATCAAACACTTAAAAGCTGTTAAAGTGTCTGCCACCTAAAACTAAGATTCCTGTGTTAGGATAAGTTGGTGACAGAATGGGTTAGCTTGACACTAGTGTACTTGCCACTTGCCAGCTTCAAGAAAAATTTCCATTCAGTGAAGAATACTATAAAATATCATACAACCCAACAGTGTAGCACTATCATCTTGGGCTTTTTTTTCTCTGCTCCAAGAAACCCAAGACACAATACAAGAATGGAATCTTTACATTCTAAAGCATCCAGTACTCTATCTTCTGGTATACCTGCTTCTCTTATGCTCAAAATGTATGTTCCTGGAAGTTGTAAATATCTTCCAAAAAAAAAAAATGGCAAGACCTTACTAAAGATAATTTAGAATTGCAATGGCTTTTATGAAGAATGCTACAATTGCACAAAATCATCCATCTAAGAGGTGCACATGAAAATAAGCACTCCCAAATTAGGCATAGAGAATGGTACATCTATTTTCATTGATATGAAGTAGTTTCTATAAGACCTCAGGATTCTAAAACAACTTCACTAAAATATTCATTACAAAAGACTGTAAGACTGATGAAACCCCTATTGTCCCTCTCTTTCCTCCTCTGCCTACTAACCTTTTCACTTAGTTGGCTTCCCTCCTCAAGGAACAAAATAAAGGTAGATAAATGCCTTGTAAAGTTAGGCCTTCAAATCAATCAGACGTGCTTCTTTAAGCACCTTTATATCTTGGTCAAGATCTTGAGCTCAGAGCAGTGGTTAAAGGCATCGCTGTTCTAGAAAATCCCAAGAAACCATCCCCAAAGTATTTTCTCAAAAAAAAAAAAAACAGTCGTGAAAGGACTGCAAGTCAATTTTATAAATAGAAAAAGAATGAACCAGGCTCTAACTATAAGGTAAGATTAAAAGCACTATTTTTAAAACATTCTGGTCTATGCATGTTGAGTCCAGACACAGAAAATGCTTTTTCTGCCCTCCGTGTTAATAGGTTTAACTCTGAATTCAGTAATCTAGTTAAAAAACACAAACTGTGTTGGGAAGACACTGATACAACCAAAATATGCCTTTATGGCACAATGACTAACTCTAGTCAGTTATTTTGAGACCTTTTCATAAGAAAAAGTTGCATCAAATCTCCATGCCTAGGGAATCCTCCCTCCATGCGCCAGGACTAAAATTATACAAACTCTTACATTAGAGAAAAGGCATTGGCTTAAATCTACATAGCAAGCCTTGTATTTATGTTTAAGATGCTTTTCACAATCATGTTGTCTTAATAGACTTTTACCCCCACCCTTATTTATTTCAGCAAATGATAGTATTTAGGTCTGAAGTCTGCATTCTGTGCCTTTTAAATGTCAATTCTTTACCTTATCATACTTAAATGCCATTCCTTTAGAAATGCAAAATGAGGCCAGGCGCGGTGGCTCACGCCTGTAATCCCAGCACTTTGGGAGGCCGAGACGGGTGGATCACGAGGTCAGGAGATCGAGACCATCCTGACTAACACGGTGAAACCCCGTCTCTACTAAAAATACAAAAATTAGCCGGGCGCGGTGGCGGGCGCCTGTAGTCCCAGCTACACGGGAGGCTGAGGCAGGAGAATGGCGTGAACCCGGGAGGCGGAGCTTGCAGTGAGTGGAGATCGCCGCCACCGCACCGCAGCCTGGGCGACAGAGCGAGACTCTGTCTCAAAACAACAACAACAACAAAAAAAGAAATGCAAAATGAGGGTAGCCATCTGTAGATGGTTATTAAGAAAAGGAATGAATAAAATGGACATTAATTGGGTTAAAACAAAACAAAAGTCTTAATGTAACATTATCAAGGGATGGATGGACCAAAGGGACACCTTGGCAACTTCCCTAACATTAAAGAGTGTTAAACAAGTCTGCCCTATTTATCCATTGGGAGAATTTTTCAAGCTAGAAGGCAGAGATTACAATGAGAAACCTGACTTGTAACCACTTGAGGCAAAGGTCAGGTAGGTTAATCAAGATAAAGACTGACAAAAGGACAAGGGTCCTTTGGTTCAACTCACTGGTAGGGACTCAAAGTCTTTTGCATAAGAGTAGGTAAAAGGGTCAGGGCAAAAGAAGTTTCCCGACTCCTTGATATGGGAGTCTCATGTGCTGTGGTGCCAAAATCTATTGGTAAAGCCCTCACTTGGGCTACAATTTGATTGAGAGAACATAAAAATATAAGGATTGATAGGTTGCAAACTAGTGAATTTCTATTTGAGGGACATAAGTCTGCCAAGTCACATTTCCTCAGACTAAGGAAAGTCTATATAGCTCATAATGTCCAACAATGGGTAGAAATAGCCTCGTCAGAGAAATAGTTTGATACAGAAGTGAAATGGAAATTTGGAAGATTTGTTGTCTAAAAAGGAAGAGGGCGGGGACAATTGGAAAAGTGGCAAATAAAAAATCTTAAAAGTCTGTCTTAGCCATCTGGGTGAATAATCTTGTTCCATTAGCTAGAAATATAATTCTGATCCAGATTTGCATGTGCTTTTATGAACTAGTGAGTTTCGTGTGTCACTGCATCAGGCACATGGCTAAAATTTTAAACTAAATACTGCAGGATCTGCTTCTGTGTATGTTGATGTATGCCTTGTAATATATATGTATGTTTGTATGTAATATATACAGGGTATTTTTCTATCTTCAAATGGTATTGCCAACATGAATATATGCTAAGGATCTCTATTTAATTAACTTGAAGAAAATAAGTGTTTATATAAATGAAATATTTCTAAAACTGCTAGAAATATGGGAATGAACTCAAATGCTTTTCATGTTCACTTGTTTGTGGATAACGTCAATGAATGAAAAGTTAGCTAAACCGTGCTGGTTTATTTAAAATAGACAAGTCTTTGGAGTTGTCGGCATGTTCTACCTAGGTTTCCTAATATAATAAGCTCATGTTATCTCTGTATTATGCAATTCATAAACAAGAAAAATAATTCAATGATGAATATCTTTGTTTTGTGTTATACTTTATCTACTAAAAAAAAATAGATTCCTAAATATCTTTGGTAATTTACACTTTTAAAGTTTTGCTAAGTTAAGTTGAAGAATAGATAATTATGGACTATCTAGATCATTTTCAAATAAAGTAAATGGTGAAACATTAATTTCTGAACATATGTTTAAGCTGTAAACTCAAAATAAAATTCTAAGGCCACCAATCAGCTGAATGGACCCCTCCTCTTGGCCATAGCATTCCAAAATTGACCTGAAAAACAAGTTCAGGCCATGATGGGAAGAGGGGTGGGGGTCAAACATGCCTCAGTATACCCTCCTGCTTTTTGGAATTCAGGAAAAGACAACAAGCATTAACAACAACACAGACCACAGTCTGATAAGAAACATTTACAGCCTATTCTCTCTGAAGCCTGCTACCTGGCGGCTCTATGTGCATGATGAAACCTTGGTCTCCACAACTCTTAGTTGGAAACCAGACATTTCTTTCTATTGATAGAAAGCACTCAACCATTTAACAATCAGAAAATTTTTAACTATACCTACCATCTGGAAGATCCTGCTTCAATTTTTACTGTCCTTCCAGATTGAACCAATGTAAATCTTACATGTATCAACTGATGTATTATGTCTCCCTAAAATCCATAAAAGAAAGCTGTACCACAACCACCATGGGCACAAGTCATCAGGACCTCCTAAGGCTGTTACAGGCATGTTCTTAACCTTGGCAAAATAAACTTTCTAAATTCATTGGTACCTGTCTCAGATACTTTGTGGTTCAAAAAGTTTATATACTTTTGGTATCTTGTTTTTATATGGTATAAAGAAGCTAAAAATATTTGGATTTGTAAATAAACATGAAAAATTGTACCATGAAGAAACACATGTTTCTCCTGCACTTTTATAATAATTAGGCCAAGTTTAATGAGACTAGATTTATTCTGCAAACCAAATGGTCTTTCTTTATCTTTAATAGAAACAAGGGAAGCTATAGAGAGAAAAAGAATCTGTTTCAGAAATAGAGTATATACACTCATTAGATTCTTTTTTTTCCCTTTATTTCTTCTAAAAAAAGGGGGGGGGGAATACATGTGCAGAATGTGCAGGTTTGTTACATAGGTATATGTGTGCCATGGTGGTTTGCTATACCTATTGACTCATTCTCTAAATGCTCTCTCCTCAGCCCCCACCCCCAAACAGGCCCTGGTATATGTTGTTCCACTCTCTGTGTCCTTGTGTTCTCAATGTTCAGCTCCCACTTATGAGTGAGAACATGCGGTGCTCAGTTTTCTGTTCCTGTGCTAGTTGGCTGAGGATGATGGCTTCCAGCTTCATCCATGTCCCTGCAAAGGACACGATCTCATTCCTTTTTTAGGCAGAACATTATTCCATGGTGTATATGTACCACGTTTTCTTTATCCAGTCTACTATTGATGGGCATTTGAGTTAGATCCATGTCTTTGCTATGGTAAATAGTGCTGTGATAAACATACGTGAGTATGTGTCTTTAGGGTAAAATGATTTATATTCTTTTGGGTGTATATCCAGTAATGAGATTGCTGGGTCAAACAAACCCAAATGAGATTTGGGTTCTAGACCCTTGAGAAATCTCCATACTGTCTTCCACAATAACTGAACTAATTTACATTCCCACCAACTGTGTAAAAGTGTTCCTATTTCTCCACAGTCTCTCCATCATCTATTGTTTCCTGACTTTTTAATAATCACCATTCTGACTTGTGTGGCATAGTATCTCTTTGTAGTTTTGACTTGAATTTCTCTGATGATTAGTGACGTTGAGTTTTTTTTTTTCATATGTTTGTTGGCTGGATAAATGCCTTATTTTGAGAAGTGTGTTCATATCCTTTGCCCACTTTTTAATAGTGTTTTTTTCTTCTTATAAATTTGTTTAAGCTCCTTGTAAATTCTGGATATTAGACTTTTGTCAGATGAGTAAATTGCAAAAATTTTCTCCCATTCTATGTGTTGCCTGTTCACTCTGATGATAGTTTCTTTTGTTGTGCAGAAGCTCTTTAGTTTAATTAGATCCTATGTGTCAATTCTGGCTTTTGTTGTGATTGCTTTTGGCATTTTCATCATGAAGTCTTTGCCCATGCCTATGTCCTGAATGGTATTGCCTAGGTTTTCTTCTAGGGTGTTTATGGATTTAGGTTTTACATTTAAGTCTTTAATCCAACTTAATTGTTGTATAAGATGTAAGGAAGGGGTCCAGTTTCAGTTTTCTGCTTATGGCTAGCCAGTTTTCCCAGCACCATTTACTGAATAGGGAATCCTTTCCCCATTTCTTGTTTTTGTCAGGTTTGTCAAAGATCAGATGGCTGTAGATGTGTGGTGTTAATTCTGAGGTCTCTGTTCTGTTCCAATGTTCGTATGTCTGTTTGGTCCAGTACCATGCTGTTTTGCTTACTGTAACCTTGTACTATAGTTTGAAGTCAGGTAGCTTGATGCCTCCAGCTTTCTTCTTTTTGCTTAGGATTGTCTTGGCTATATGGGGTCTTCTTTCATTACATATGAAATTTAAAATAGTTTTTTCTAATTCTGTGAATAATGTCAATGGTAGTTTGATGGGTATAGTATTGAATCTATAAATTACTTTGGACAGTATGTTCATTTTCATGATATTGATTCTTCCTATCAATGAGGAAGGAATGTTTTTCAACTTGTTTGTGTCCTCTTTTATTTCCTTGACTTTTAGTTCTCTTTGAAGAGGTCTTTCACATTCCTTGTTAGCTGTATCCCTACGTATTTTATTTTCTTTGTAGTGATTACAAATGGGAGTTCATTTATGATTTGGCTCTCTGCTTGCCTATTGTTGGTGTAAAGGAATGCTTGTGATTTTTGCACATTGATTTTATATCCTGAGACTTTGCTGAAGTGGCTTATCAGTTGAAGAAGCTTTTGGGCTGAGATTATGGGGTTTTCTAAATATAAAATTATGTCATCTGCAAACAGACAACTTCACTTACTCTCTTTCTATCTGAATACATTTTATTTCTTTCTCTTGCCTGATGGCCCTGGCCAGAACTTCCAACACTATGTTGAATAGGAGTGGTGAGAGAGGGCATCCTTGTCTTGTACCAGTTTTCAAAGGGAATGCTTCCGGCTTTTGCCCATTCAATATGATATTGGCTGTGGGTCTGTCATAAATAGCTCTTACCATTTTGAGATATATTCCATCAATATCTAGTTTATTGAGAGTTTTTAACATGAAGGGATGTTGAATTTTATCAAAAGCCTATTCTGCATCTAGTGAGGTAATCATGTGGTTTTTGTCTTTGGTTCTGTTTATGTGATGGATTACATTTATTGATTTGTGTATGTTGAACCAAACTTGCATCCCAGGGATGAAACCGGCTTGATTTTGGTGGATACGTTTTTTGATGTGCTGCTGGATTTGGTTCTCCAGTATTTTATTGAGGATTTTTGCATTGATGGTCATAAGGGATATTGGCCTAAACATCTTCCTGATCTAGTCTTGGTAGGGTGTATGCATCCAGGAACGTATCCATTTCTTCTAGATTTTCTAGTTTATTTGCATAGAAGTGTTTATAGTATTCTCTGATGGTAGTTTGTATTTCCATGGGGTCAGTGGTGATACGCCCTTTATCATTTTTTACTGTGTCTATTTGGTTCTCTCTTTTCTTCTTTATTTGTCTAGCTTGCAGTCTATTTTGTGAATTTTCTTCAAAAAACCAGTTCCTGGATTCGTTGATTTTTTTGGAGGGTTTTTCATGTCTCTCTCTCCTTCAATTCTTCTCTGAACCTAGTTATTTCTTGTCTTCTGTGAGCTTTTTGATTACTTTGCTCTTGCCTCTCTAGCTCTTTTAATTGTGATGTTAGACTATCAATTTGAGATCTTTCTAGCTTTCTGATGTGGGCATTTAGTGCTGTAAATTTTCCTGTTAACATAGCTTTAGCTGTGTTCCAGAGGTTCTGTTACATTGTCTCTTTGTTCTTATTGGTTTCCAAGAACTTCTTGATCTCTGCCTTAATTTCATTATTTACCCAGTAGTCATTCAGGAACAGGTTGTTCAATTTTCATGAAACTGTGTGGTTTTGAGTGAGTTTCTTCATCCTGAGTTCTAATTTGATGGCACTGTGGTCTGAGAGACTGTTATGATTTCAATTCTTTTGCATTTGCTGAGGAGTATTTTACTTCCAATTATGTGGTTGATTTTAGAATAAGTTCCATGTGGCACTGTGAAGAATGTATATTCTGTTGATTTAGGGTAGACAGTTCTGTGGATGTCTACTAGGTCCACTTGGTCCAGAGCTGAGTTCAACTCCTGAATATCCTTGTTAATTTTCTATCTTTTGATCTAATACTGACAGTGGGGTGTTAAAGTCTCCCACTATTATTGTGCCTAAGTCTCTTTGTAGTTCTCTAACAACTTGCTTTATGAACTTGGGTGCTCCTCTATTGGGTGCATATATATTCAGAATAGTTAGCTCTTCTTGTCAAAGTGTTCCCTTTACCCTTATGTAGTGTCCTTCTTTGTCTTTTCTGATCTTTGTTGGTTTAAAGTCTGTTTTGTCAGAGAGTAGGAGTGCAACCCCTGCTTTTTTTTTTTTTTTTTTTTCTCTTCCATTTGCTTGGTAAATTTTCCCCCATCCCTTTATTTTGAGCCTGTGTGTCTCTGCAAGTAAGATGGGCATCCTGAGTTCAGCACACCAATGGGTCCAGACTCCTTATCCAATTTGCCAACCTGTGTCTTTTAATTGGGGCATTTAGCTCATTTATATGTAATGTTAGTATTGCTATGTGTGAATGTGATCCTGTCACATGATGCTATTTGGTTATTTTGTACACTAGTTGATGCAGTTTCTTTGTAGTGCCATTGGTCTTTATATTTTGGTGTGTTTTTGCAGTGGTTGGTACTGGTTTTTCCTTTCCATGTTATGTGCTTCCTTCAGGAGCTTTTGCAGGACAGACCTGGTGGTAAAGAAATCCCTCAGCATATGCTTGTCTGGAAAGGCTTTTAATTCTTCTTCACTTATGAAGTTTAGTTTGGCTGGATATGAAATTCTGGGTTGAAAATTCCTTTCTTTAAGAATGTTGAGGGGGCAGAGCAAAATGGCCGAATAGGAACAGCTCCAGTCTCCAACTCCCCGTGCGAGCAACACAGAAGACAGGTGATTTCTGCATTTTCAACTGAGGTACTGGGTTCATCTCACAAGAGAATGCCTGACAATCAGTGCTGGTCAGCTGCTGCAGCCCGACCAGTGAGAGCTGAAGCAGGGCGAGGCATCGCCTCACCTGGGAAGCGCAAGGGGGAAGGGAATCCCTTTTCCTAGCCAGGGGAACTGAGACACACAACACCTGGAAAATCGGGTAACTCCCACCCCAATACTGCGCTCTACCAAGGATCTTAGCAAACAGGCACACTAGGAGACTATATCCTACACCTGGCCGGGAGGGTCTCCAGCCCACGAAGCCTCCCTCATTGCTAGCACAGCAGTCTGCGATCTTGCGGCAAGGCAGCAGCGAGGCTGGGGGACGGGCGCCCACCATTGCTGAGGCTTAAGTAGATAAACAAAACAGCTGGGAAGCTCCAACTGGGTGGAGCTCACAGCAGCTCAAGGAGTCCTGCCTGTCTCTGTAGACTCCACCTCTGGGGACAGGGCACAGCTAAACAACAACAACAACAAAAAGCAACTGAAACCTCTGCAGCCGCAAACGACTCTGTCTGACAGCTTTGAAGTGAGCAGTGGATCTCCCAACATGGAGGTTGAGATCTGAGAACAGACAGACTACCTGCTCAAGTGGGTCCCTGACCCCTGAGTAACCTAACTGGGAGACATCCCCCACTAGGGGCAGACCGACACCCCACACCTCACACGGTGGAGTACACCCCTGAGAGGAAGCTTCCATAGCAAGAATCAGACAGGTACACTCACTGTTCAGCATTATTCTATCTTCTGCAGCCTCTGCTGCTGATACCCAGGCAAACAGGGTCTGGAGTGAACCTCAAGCAATCTCCAACACACCTACAGCTGAGGGTCCTGACTGTTAGAAGGAAAACTAACAAAGAGGAAGGACACCCACACCAAAACCCCATCAGTACGTCACCATCATCAAAGACCAGAGGCAGATAAAACCACAAAGATGGGGAAAAAGCAGGGCAGAAAAGCTGGAAATTCAAAAAATAAGAGTGCATCGCCCCCTGCAAAGGAACGCAGCTCATCGCCAGCAATGGATCAAAGCTGGATGGAGAATGACTTTGACAAGATGAGAGAAGAAGGCTCCAATCCATCAAACTTCTCAGAGCTAAAGGAAGGATTATGTACCCAGCGCGAAGAAACTAAAAATCTTGAAAAAAAAGTAGAAGAATTGATAACTAGAATAATTAATGCAGAGAAGGCCATGAACGAATGGACAGACATGAAAACCATGACACGAGAAATACGTGACAAATGCACAAGCTTCAGTAACTGACTCAATCAACAGGAAGAAAGAGTATCAGTGATTGAGGATCAAATGAATGAAATGAAGTGAAAAGAGAAATCTAAAGAAAGAGAAGAAAACGAAATGAACAAAGCCTGCAAGAAGTATGGGATTATGTAAAAAGACCAAATCTACGTCTGATTGGAGTGCCTGAAAGTGAGGGGGAAAATTGAACCAAGTTGGAAAACACTCTTTAGGATATCATCCAGGAGAACTTCCCCAACCTAGTAGGGCAGGTCAACATTCAAATTCAGGAAATACAGACAATGCCACAAAGATACTCCTCGAGAAGAGCAACTCCAAGACACATAATTGCCAGATTCACCAAAGTTGAAATGAAGGAAAAAATCTTAAGGGCAGCCAGAGAGAAGGGTCGGGTTACCCACAAAGGGAAGCCCATCAGACTAACAGCAGATCTCTCGGCAGAAACTCTCCAAGCCAGAAGAGAGTGGGGGCCAATATTCAATATTCTTAAAGAAAAGAATTTTAAACCCAGAATTTCATATCCAACCAAACTAAGTTTCATAAGTGAAGGAGAAATAAAATCCTCTACAGATAAGCAAATGCTTAGAGATTGTGTCATCACCAGGCCTGCCTTACAAGAGACCCTGAAGGAAGCACTAAACATGGAAAGGAACAACCAGTACCAGCCATTGCAAAAACATGCCAAAATGTAAAGACCATCGAGGCTAGGAAGAAACTGCATCAACTAACGAGCAAAATAACCAGTTAATATCATAATGGCAGGATCAAGTTCACACATAACAATATTAACCTTAAATGTAAATGGACTAAATGGTCCAATTAAAAGACACAGACTGGCAAACTGGATAAAGAGTCAAGACCCATCAGTTTGCTGTATTCAGGAGACCCATCTCACATGCAGAGACATACATAGACTCAAAATAAAGGGATGGAGGAAGGTCTACCAAGCAAATGGAGAACAAAAAAACGGAGGAGTTGCAATACTAGTCTCTGATAAAACAGACTTTAAACCATCAAAGATCAAAAGAGACAAAGAAGGCCATTACATAATGGTAAAGGGATCAATTCAGCAGGAAGAGCTAACTATCCTAAATATATATCCATCCAATACAGGAGAACCCAGATTCATAAAGCAAGTCCTTAAAGACTTACAAAGATACTTAGACTCCAATACAATAATAATGGGAGACTTCAACACTCCACTGTCAACATTAGACAGATCAATGAGACAGAAAGTTAACAAGGATATCCAGGAATTGAACTCATCACTGCACCAAGCAGACCTAATAGACATCTATAGAACTCTCCACCCCAAATCAACAGAATATACATCCTACTCAGCACCACATCACACTTATTCCAAAATTGACCACATAATTGGAAGTAAAGCACTCCTCAGCAAATGTACAAGAACAGAAATTATAACAAACTGTCTCTCAGACCAGAGTGCAATCAAACTAGAACTCAGGACAAAGAAACTCAATCAAAACCGTTCAACTACATGGAAACTGAATAACCTGCTCCTGAATGACTACTGGGTACATAACGAAATGAAGGCAGAAATAAAGATGTTCTTTGAAACCAATGAGAACAAAGATACAACATACCAGAATCTCTGGGACACATTTAAAGCAGTGTGTAGAGGGAAATTTATAGCACTAAATGCACACAAGAGAAAGCTGGAAAGATCTAAAATTGACACTCTAACATCACAATTAAAAGAACTAGAGAAGCAAGAACAAACACATTCAAAAGCTAGCAGAAGGCAAGAAATAACTAAGATGAGAGCAGAACTGAAGGAGATAGAGACACAAAATACCCTCCAAAAAATCAATGAATCCAGGAGTTGGTTTTTTGAAAGGATCAACAAAATTGATAGACCGCTAGCAAGACTAATAAAGAAGAAAATAGAGAAGAACCAAATAGATGCAATAAAAAATGATAAAGGGGATATCACCACCGACCCCACAGAAATACAAACTACCATCAGAGAATACTATAAACACCTCTACGCAAATAAACTAGAAAATCTAGAAGAAATGGATAATTTCCTGGACACTTACACTCTCCCAAGACTAAACCAGGAAGAAGCTGAATTCCTGAATAGACCAATAGCAGGCTCTGAAATTGAGGCAATAATTAATAGCCTACCAACCAAAAAAAGTCCAGGACCAGATGGATTCACAGCAGAATTCTACCAAAGGTACAAGGAGGAGCTGGTACCATTCCTTCTGAAACTATTCCAATCAACAGAAAAAGAGAGAATCCTCCCTAACTCATTTTATGAGGTCAACATCATCCTGATACCAAAGCCTGGCAGAGACACAACAAAAAAAGAGAATTTTAGACCAATATCCCTGATGAGCATTGATGCAAAAATCCTCAATAAAATACTGGCAAACCGGATCCAGCAGCACATCAAAAAGCTTATCCATCAGGGTCAAGTGGGCTTCATCCCTGGGATGCAAGGCTGGTTCAACATACGCAAGTCAAAAAACGTAATCCAGCATATAAACAGAACCAAAGACAAAAACCACATGATTTTCTCAATAGATGCAGAAAAGGCCTTTGACAAAATTCAACAGCCCTTCAAGCTAAAAACGCTCAATAAATTCTGTATTGTTGGAACGTATCTCAAAATAATAAGAACTATTTATGACAAACCCACTGCCAATATCATATTGAATGGGCAAAAACTGGAAAAATTCCCTTTGAAAACTGGCACAAGACAGGGATGCCCTCTCTCACCACTCCTGTTCAACATAGTGTTGGAAGTTCTGGCTAGGGCAATCAGGCAAGAGAAAGAAATCAAGGGTATTCAGTTAGGAAAAGAAGAAGTCAAATTGTCCCTGTTTGCAGATGACATGATTGTATATTTAGAAAACCCCATTGTCTCAGCCCAAAATCTCCTTAAGCTGATAAGAAACTTCAGCAAAGTCTCAGGATACAAAATTAATGTGCAAAAATCACAAGCATTCTTATACACCAGTAACAGACAAACAGAGAGCCAAATCATGAATGAACTTCCATTCACAATTGCTTCAAAGAGAATGAAATACCTAGGACTCCAACTTACAAGGGATGTAAAGGACCTCTTCAAGGAGAACTACAAACCACTGCTCAGTGAAATAAAAGAGGACAGAAACAAATGGATGAACATACCATGCTCATGGATAGGAAGAATCAATATCGTGAAAATGGCCTTACTGCCCAAGGTAATTTATAGATTCAATGCCATCCCCATCAAGCTACCAATGAGTTTCTTCACAGAATTGGAAAAAACTGCTTTAAAGTTCATATGGAACCAAAAAAGAGCCCGCATTGCCAAGACAATCCTAAGTCAAAAGAACAGAGCTGGAGGCATCACGCTACCTGACTTCAAACTATACTACAAGGCTACAGTAACCAAAACAGCATTGTACTGGTACCAAAACAGAGATATAGACCAATGGAACAGAACAGAGTCCTCAGAAATAATACCACACATCTACAGCCATCTGATCTTTGACAAACCTGAGAGAAACAAGAAAAGGGGAAAGGATTCCCTATTTAATAAATAGTGCTGAGAAAATTGGCTAGCCATAAGTAGAAAGCTGAAACTGGATCCTTTCCTTACTCCTTATACAAAAATTAATTCAAGATGGATTAGAGACTTAAATGTTAGACCTAATACCATAAAAACCCTAGAAGAAAACATAGGTAATACCATTCAGGACATAGGCAGGGGCAAGGACTTCATGTCTAAAACACCAAAAGCAACGACAACAAAAGCCAAAATTGACAAATGGGATCTCATTAAACTAAAGAGCTTCTGCACAGCAAAAGAAACTACCATCAGAGTGAACAGGCAACCTACAGAATGGGAGAAAATTTTTGCAATCTACTCATCTGACGAAGGTCTAATATCCAGAACCTACAAAGAACTCAGACAAATTTACAAGAAAAAAACAAACAACCCCATCGAAAAGTGGGCAAAGGATATGAACAGACATTTCTCAAAAGAAGACATTCATACAGCCAAAAGACACATGAAAAAATGCTCATCATCACTGGCCATCAGAGAAATGCAAATCAAAACCACAATGAGATACCATCTCACACCAGTTAGAATGGCAATCATTAAAAAGTCAGGAAACAACAGGTGCTGGAGAGGATGTGGAGAAATAGGAACACTTTTACACTGTTGGTGGGATTGTAAACTGGTTCAACCATTATGGAAAACAGTATGGCAATTCCTCAAGGATCTTGAACTAGAAGTACCATATGACCCAGCCATCCCATTACTGGGTATATACCCAAAGGATTATAAATCATGCTGTTATAAAGACACATGCACACGTATGTTTATTGCAGCACTATTCACAATAGCAAAGACTTGGAGTCAACCCAAATGTCCATCAGTGACAGACTGGATTAAGAAAATGTGGCACATATACACCATGGAATACTATGCAGCCATAAAAAAGAATGAGTTTGTGTCCTTTGTAGGGACATGGATGCAGCTGGAAACCATCATTCTCAGCAAACTATCTGAAGAACAGAAAACCAAACGCCGCATGTTCTCACTCATAGGTGGGAACTGAACAGTGAGATCACTTGGACTCGGGAAGGGGAACATCCCACACTGGGGCCTATCACGGGGAGGGGGGAGGGGGGAGGGGGGAGGGATTGCGTTGTGAGTTATTCTTGATGTAAATGACGAGTTGATGGGTGCTGACGAGTTGATGGGTGCAGCACACCAACATGGCACAGGTATACATATGTAACAAACCTGCACATTATCCACATGCACCCTAGAACTTAAAGTATAATTTAAAAAAAAAAAAATGTTGAATATTGGCTCCCAATCTCTTCTGGCTTGTAGAGTTTCTGCTGAGAGGTCTGCTGTTAGTCTGATGGGCTTCCCTTTGTAGGTGATCTGACATTTCTCTCTGGCTGCCCTTAACAGTTTTTCCTCCATTTCAACTTGGAGAATCTGATGACTATGTGTCTTGGAGTTGATTTTCTCAGGGTGTAATTTAATGGTGTTCTCTGTATTTCCTGAGTTTGCATGTTGGCCTGTCTTGCTAGGTTGAGGAAGTTCTCCTGGATAACATACTGAAGTGTGTTTTTCAGCTTGTTTCCATTCTCCCAATTTCCTCTGATACTCCAGTCAATCTTAGGTTTAGTCTTTTTTTGAAGTTTCATATTTTTTGAAGGCTTTGTTCATTCCTTTTCTTTCTCTGTTCTTGTCTGCATGTCTTATTTAAGTAAGGTGGTCTTCAAACTCTTATACCCTTTCTTCTGCTTCGTTAATTCAGCTGTTGATACTTGTGTATGCTTCATGAAGTTCTCATGCTGTGTTTTTTAGTTCCATCAGTTCATTTATGTTCCTCTCTAAACTGGTTATTCTAGTTAGCAATTCCTCTGACCTTTTATTAAGGTTCTTAGCTTCTTTGCATTGGGTTAAAACATGCTCCTTTAGCTAATCATAGTTTTTTATTAACCATCTTCTGAAGCCTACTTCTGTCAATTTGTCCATCTGATCCTCTGTGCCAGTTCTGTGCCCTTGATGGAGAGACACTGTGATCATTTGGAGGAGAAGGGGCTCTCTGGGCTTTTGGGTTTTCAGCATTGTTTCATTGATTCCGTCTCATATTTGTGAGTTTGTCCAGTTTCAGTCTTTGAAGCTGTTGACCCTTGGATGAGGTTTTTGTGGGGGCCTTTTGTTGTTGCTGTTGTTGATGCTATTGTTGCCACTTTTGGCTTGTTTTTCTTTCAAAAGTCAGGTCCCTCTTCTGTAGGGCTGCTGCAGTATACTGGGGGTTCACTTCAGACCCTATTCATATGATTTGCTCCTGTGCATGGAGATGTCACTGAAGAAGGCTGGAAAGCAGTCAAGACTGGTGCCTGCTCCTTCTACTGGGACCTCTGACCTTGAGGGGCACCAACGTGGTGCCAGTAGGGTTACTCTTCTATAGGGGGTCTGACAACCCCTCTTGGAAGGTCTCACCTGGTTGGGTGGCATGGGGAGTAGGACTTGTTTAATGAAGCACTTTGTTCCTCGGTAGAGAAGGTGTGTTTTACTGGGGGAACCCATTCATCTGGGCTGTTCAGATACCTCAGAACTACCAGGAGGAGAGGCTAAGTCTGCTGCTCTGCAGAGACTGCGACCGCCCTGGGGGCTCAGGCCCACAGAGATCCGGGTTCTGTCCCTGAGTCTCTGGCTGGAGTTATTAGAGATGCTACAGGGAAGCCCTGTCCACTGAGGAGGATGGGTGAGGATTAGACCTAAAGAGGCACGCTGGCCGCAGACTGCCACAGCCAATGTGTTGGGCAGTGGGGACAAGTCTTGGGAACAAGCCTTCCAGCCTTCCTGGCTCCAGCACAGGGAAAGAGCAGCCTGGAGCTATAGAAATGGCTGCTGCCCTTACCCCGAGCTCAGCATGGTAAGCAGTTGCAGTTCCAGAGCTGGGTTGCTGCCCCTCCCGCAAGGAGCTCAAATGGCTTAGCAGGCAGCCTCAGCCAGTGCTGGTCGCCCCTCCCTGGGGAGTTAGGTAGGCTTAAGCAGATTCCAGCGGAAAGGCTCTAAGAATCTGCCTGTTCCATGGTTGGGATGCTAGGCCTCGGAGGCATGGGTGGGTTCACAAGTGGGATCCATAGGTTGCACAGTTTCCCCAGCTGGGATGCATGCTCACTCACTGCCTCCCTTGGCTGGGGGGAGGAGGTTCCCCTTCCCTATGTGGCTCTCGGGTGCACTGCTGCACCACACCACTCTTCCTTCTCTGCGTGGGTTATGCCAGCCTTCTAGTCAATTTTGATGAAAGAACCTGGATACCTTGGTTGCGGCTGAAGGATTCACTTGCTTCTTATGGCTTTTTTCAATGGGAACCTCCAAATGCCGCTGCTTCAAGTCGGCCATCTTGCACCCCGACCTCATTATTAGATTCTAGCTCTCTTCATTGTTTTTGAGGTTTCGTTACCCACCTATAAACTGACCTGAATCCTGAATTCTTCTCATTTCCTCCAATATCTGTGTGTGACCCTACACACTCACATCTCCAGTTTTCTGCACTTTTCTGACTTGGAATCACTAAAAACGAAAACTACCTTTATTATTGGAGCCCTTACAAACTGAAGCCGAACAACTTCATGTAAATCTCAAGAGAAAACGTTTGTGCCCAATGTACAAGATACTCAGAGAGTTCACCAAAGCACCTGGTGCTATAACCAGGGACATTGTAACTGCAAGCCAGAAAAAATAGGCTTTAAGCTCAGATCTGGAAATCTTTTCAACTAACTGCCCTCTGAACTCAGAGAAAAAAAAAATCATTTTTTCTAGCCATCAACTTTTGTTTTTCTTTGGTTATTTTAGTTGATTTGGCGTAAGTTGACTTTGAGTCAAAAATTGAACCTCTGTAATCAAGAATTATGACCAATTATTGGATACAGTTTTGCTAGTAGTTATTCTAGTAGTCTCTGGAGTGCAGTGCCTCCTCTCATGAATCTTAATGCTTGCTTGCAGCTATCCCCCACACAGTTGATCTAATTCTATAATTAGAACAAGATTGAGAGTAACAGAAAAGATCAACCATGGATCCTGAAATTGTGATTTAAATATTTCACTCTGAGACTAAATAAAAAACTGCAGCATCATGACGACTGAGAGTGGCACAAATGCCCTAAATTTTGATCAAACTGCTCGGTATCACTGGGAATCTGGCAAAAGGTGGAAACTGTTAAAGAAAACATGGCAGGCCCAAAGCGAGTCATTCATAATATAAATCCACATGACCATCTACACTTAAGTTGTTTACTTGTAAGGTCTGGCCTTCTGAGAAATCAAGGAAAACATGACAGCCAAATCCCTAAATGGTCCAGTTTTCAGAATAAATAGGGGATTCTCAGCAACCAATCCAAAGGTGCCCAGTCAACCTGAGCCAAATAATGACGTTCCCTCTGTTTTATCCCGTACAAGCAGAGTGATCTCATGTTAAACAATCCACGTTTTTTGCACTATGCTTCTTCCTTGTTTCTGATAAAGCTGCCTTACAAAAGGTGACTTTTCTGCCATGCCTGGAACTCCTATTTTGAAGACTGGATGATGCCTTGTTCATTTAATTGCTGATAAAAGCCAATTCGAACTCTGAAACTCAGTTAGTTGAAATGTTGTCCTTTAGCATAATTAATTTTGGGGATAGAAATAAGAATCAAAGTGAAAATAAGACTAGACTGAAAAGATACTAGGAGTGGTACTGGGATTAGTAAATACACATGACCCTTTTAAGGAGCGTTGTAAGTGAAAGCAAAACATTGACATATTAGCTGGAGAGAAGGAAGATTATCTTTGTTTATTTGTTTTGTTTTGTTTTTAATATGGGAGAATACTTATTTAATGATGGCCAAGAACTAATAAGAATTGATGTGGACAAGAATTGTTAGAGCCACATCCTTAAGGAGCTGAGTGTGAATGTGCACATTTGGAATTCTAGTGTTAGACTGGAGCACCAACTCATTCGTGGTAATGGCAAGGAAAACAGAGTACATGTTTAAATATCCAGGCTAAGTGCTTGAGAAAGTGACAAGAGTTTGTGGATGTTCTCTTCTGATTTCTTTTATCAGCGAAATATGACTCAGCAAGGCAAGACAGTGGAGAGCATAATGACGTTTCAGGATTTATGGAACTAAAGTGAGAACATGCCCTATCATTGTTTGCTTTATTGCAGTTGTGAACAAATTATTTGTCAACTTGTATTTAACCAGGTTTGAGGTTTTTCCAGAGAGGAAACTAAAGGGAAAATGGCAAGGGAGTTGCAGGTGTTTGTAGGGGAATGACAGTAATCATGAAACCAGAGGATATGTGATTTTCAATGGAAGAACTGAGTACATGGAAAGGGACAATGCAAAAATAGTAGAATTGATGGATAAATGTCTTGGTGGCATAAAATATTAAAGTCTGGAAATGGGAAAGAGAAATATAAGAGGGAGTATTCAAAGATTGAGAGGCTTGAATATAAGAGTAGGGAAGAGTAATGTGATAGTAATCCTCAAGTGTAATATATAATGATGAAAGTCAGTGGCTGAGGCAGCTTGATGAACAACACTATTGAAGTAGAGAAATCAGGGAATTAAAAGGTAAAGACACTGGAAGAAATACTTATGTTGACATTAAAATTATAAAAAATTATGATATGAGTATTATTAAAATATGGGACAGTCATCAAAATGCTAAACACTGCAGTAAAAAATAAGTATGGTAAAATTTAAAAATAGCTTCTTTTTTTTGCTTCTGAATGCATGGTATTTTGCATTCTGGTAAATTGCATATCTTTACATGTCTTGCTTAAAGTACTTGCAGTATCTTAGAGTATACTTCTTCTCTACTCCTTGAATTTGAGATGTGTGGAGCAATCATGATTGTCTTAGTCCATTCAGGTTGCTATAACAAAAATATCACAAGCTGAGTAGCTTATTTTAAAAAACATTTATTTCTCACAACTCTGGAGGTTGGAACATTCAAGATTAAGACACTGGTGGATCTGGTGTCTGATGAGGGCTCATTTCCTCATAGATGGTACCTTCTAGCTGTGTCTTCATAGAGTGAAAGGGGCAAACAAACCTTTTTAGACCTGTTTTACAAAGACATCAATCCCATTCATGAGGGCTTTGACCTCATGACCTAATCACCTCTCAAAGATCCCCCCTCTTAATACCATCACATTGGGGATTAGGTTTTGATAGGCACAGGAGGCAGTCAAATGCCTAGGCACATAGGCATGGGTCAAGAAAAATGACTAGGGGATCTAAAGGTGACTATGACAAGGAGTAGAATGTTTTATAAAAAATATCTAGTTTACAAAGACAATGAAAAGCAAATTCACAGAAATAAACTTAGAACATATAGTGAGACTCCTGAAATGGTAAAAACGATAAGTTCTGCAAATCCTTTGCACAATAAACAAAGATAAAACAAGACAAAATTGTCAAAAATCATTTCAAGACTCTGTAAAATGACCAAAGGAATACAAAACTTTAAGACTAATTGATTAAAGAAAAACTATTAATGCTATGGTAAAATAATAATAATAATAATAATAATAATAATAATGGGAATCTGTGGCATTTTAACTGAGCTGTTCCCATCCTCATCGCTAGCTCTAGCCTGTGGCAATTCTACCATAACAGCTCAATCCAGGAATCTAATGGCTTCCCTATTAAAGTATAATGACATGATTTGAAGCTGACAGGTGCGAGTCCACATGCTCAGGTACATTGTCAAAAACAATAGTCATCTGTGGCAAATGAATAGGGAAGGCCAACATCACGTCTAAACATAGATTGTGAAACTGATGATTTTAAGCAACAGACCAGAAGATTAGCCAGAAACATAACATGAAATTGTGAACAATACAACAGCCATAATGGTCTCAAAAGCACCCATATAGTCATGGTAGTCAGGAATATTCCATGTATATACAAGGTAGCATCCATGCTCAGGGGAAATCGGAAAGGGCCAAGCTATGCACAAATTCATGGCTGACTCACTGGTAGAGGAGATGGGAGTAAGTCCTACAGAAAGTAAAGTTTGCCTGAGTGAAAACTGCCTGGATATTGAATACTTGTTCCAATGCAAATGCAAATCCATTGACAAAGAGTGGAAGCCTTATTTTCTCAAGTTGTTGGAACGTTGACTCTGACCAGTCACTGACTGACCACTAAGATATGCCAACCCAAGGACAACCACTAGGAATCCAGGCTCAACAAATGAAAACGGGGTTAAAAAAAAATGCAAAGACATCAGTGATGACACACTGCTAAAGAGGCAGAATCTTCAGAATTGCTCCAGCAAAGCACTAAACAAACAAACAATGGAAGAACAGAAACGACGATTTCAGAATTCAGAATTGCCCAACTGTATTATATTAAAAATGTCCAGTTTTCAACAAAGTATGACACATAATAAAAACAAAACGGTTATATATAATATATTGTGTTATAAATATTATAATATTATAAATATATTATATATAAATATATATATAATGCAGGTAATATAAACTGTGTTCTAGTGTTTTGTGGGAAGTAAAACTTGTGAGTGATAAAATAAGATATTTAATTGAGAAGATTTCCAAGAAAATGTTAGAGCACTGAGTGGCATGGTGCCTCCTGACTGTTACCTTGAAATGCAAAATGATAGAGATAAATTCAAGAGAAACTGTAAAGCAAAGAGGAACCAAAAGTTGAAGATTTGGAGATTTCCTGCCTATCTTTGTTGTAAAGATTGTTCTGAGGAGAACACTGAGAAAATGGCTGCACAATCATTTGATAAAAACCTTATGGGATTATATGAGTGAAAACACTGCCTATTTTAACTGAAGGGGATACAGACAGGACACAATGAAGGAGGGCCGCCAGATTTTTTATATTTGACAGGATGGAACGATAGATCTGAAATGAGCTGAAAATGAGCACTATTATTCAAGAAGAGGAAAAGATAGCCTGAAGGTGATTCAGAGATGATCAGAGCCACTGCCTTAATTTCCACAGTTTGGATGGCCTCTGCCTGTAGCCTTGCTGGCAGGACCGCCCAATGACCCCAACCATGGAAGTGACACTGCTCTCCCAGTAGACCTGGAAAAGTGGCACCAAGCCAAAGAGTATTATTCTTGAAGCTTACAATCTAAATAAATTTGTCTTGCTAGACTTTCAGACTTGCTTGGAAGCCATGGCCCTTTGCTTCTTTCCTGTTTCTCCCTATGGAACACAAAGTTCTCCTTATCAGGTTTCATAGCTGGAGAAGAATTTTACCTCAGTATGAATTGTACATCCTGTCTCACCCATGACAGATTGAGATGATATTTAGATGAGACTTTGGACTTTAAATGTTAGAGTTGGAGCTGTTAGGATGTAATGAGCACATTTTGTTTGTGAGAAGGACATGAATATGGGGAAGTGAGGGATGGAGTGCTATGGAGTAAATGATCTTTCTCCAAAATTTTGTATTTTGAAACCCTGATCCCCATTGTGACAGTATTTGGAAATGGTATCTTTGGGATATCATAAGGTTTCCATGAGGTCATGGGGTGGGCCCCTCATTATGAGATTAGTGCCCTTATGGGAAGAGATACTAGAGAGCTTGCTTTTTGGTGGCCATCTGTAGGCTAGGAAGAGAGCCCTCTCCAGAATGTAACCATGCTGCTACCCTGATCTCATATTTCCAACATCCAGAATAAATATAGTGCACTATATATACAAAGGAAACCTAAGAAAAACGTTAGCAAGCTGAAGTCAGAAACATATAAAAATGATTATGCATCATGATCAAGTGGAATTTTAATGTCAGACACTTAATATAATGACCAAAAATTCCCACAGTCATCTGAACAGACACAGAATATACATTTCACAAAACTCAACACCTACTCATGAGAAAAACAACAATAACAACAACAACACTGCAGCTAATATTTATTACCACATTAAATGGTGAGTCTATGACTTTCCTACAAACATTAAAACTACAACACTTCTCTCAACTTACATTTAAACATTGTCCTGGAGATTCCAGCAAAGGTAATATTGCAAGAAAATAAATAAAAAGGCTTCACACTGGAAAAGCTAAAACAAAGTTATGTTTTATCACAAAATGATCCTGTATGCAGAAAGTCTTAAGGAATACACGCAAACACACACACACAGAGAATTACAAGTAATAAACATTTTTCGCAAAAATCACAAGATACAAGATCAGATAACTTTTTTTACACTAAACAATCAAAATGAAAATATGAAAAGTAATCATATTAGAAACAAGATTAGGAAATAGGAATAGATTTAACAAAAAGCAAAAGACTCATATACTGAAAAACTACCAAATATTGCTGAGAGAAATCAAAGAAGATCTAAATAGTGGGGTGGACATACGATGATCATGGATTAGAGTATTCAAAATTGTTAAAATAAATATCCTTTCCAAATTGATCTATAGAATTAACACAGTATCTATCAAAATATAATCATCCTTTTTGCAGAAATGGATAAGGTAGTCTTAAATGGAAATTCAAAAGACACAGAATTGCTAAATATTTTTTAAAAAATAAAAAAAGTTGGCCAGGTATGGTGGCTCATGCCTGTGATCCCAGCACTTTGGGAGGCCGAGGCAGGCAGATCACGAGGTCAAGAGATCGAGACCATCCTGGCCAACATGGTGAAACCCCATCTCTACTAAAAATACAAAAATTAGCTGGGTGTGGTGGTGTGTGCCCGTAGTCCCAGCTACTTGGGAGGCTAAGGCAGAAGGATCTCTTGAACCCAGGAGGCAGAGGTTGCAGTGAGCCGAGATTGTGCCACTGCACTCCAGACTGGTGACAGAATGAGACTCTGTCTCAAAAATAAAATAAAATAAAATGAAGTAAAATAAAATAAAATAAAAGTTGTAGGAGAGGATGTGAAGAAATAGGAATGCTTTTACACTGTTGGTGGGAGTGTAAATTGGATCAACCATTATGGAAGACAGTGTGGCAATTCCTCAAGGATCTAGAACTAGAATTACCATTTGACCCAGCAATCCCATTACTGGGTATATACCCAAAGGATTATAAATCATGCACACATATGTTTATTGCGGCACTATTCACAATAGCAAAGACTTGGTACAAACCCAAATGTCCATCAATGATAGACTGGATTAAGAAAATGTGGCACGTATACACCGTGGAATACTATGCAGCCATAAAAAAGGATGAGTTCATATCCTTTGCAGGGACATGGATGAAGCTGGAAACCATCCTTGTGAACAAACTATCACAAGGACAGAAAACCAAACACTGCATGTTCTCACTCATAGATGAGAACTGAACAATGAGATCACTTGGACCCGGGGAGGGGAACATCACACACTAGGGCTTGTCGGGGGGTCGGGGGCTGGGGGAGGGACAGCATTAGGAGAAATACCTAATGTAAATGATGACATAATGGGTCCAGTAAACCAACATGGCACATGTATACCTATATATCAAACCTGCACATTGTGCCCATATATCCCAGAACTTAAAGTAGAATTAAAAAAAAAAAGTTGTAAGACTTAGATTTCCTGATTTCAAAAATTTCTGTAAATCTAGAATATTCAAGTGATGATATTCAAGTACGGGTGCTTTGATAGACATACTGATCAGTGAAAATAGAATTCAGAATCCAGAAATAAATGCTCAATAAGTATTGATTACCAGTTTGTTATGGACAAAGGTGCAAGGCATTTCCCTGGGGAAATGATAACATTTTGAACAACTGGTCTTGTTCTAATTAGTTTTACACATGCAAAATGATTAATTTAGAACCATATTTCACACTATACACAATAATTAAATGGGACTTATGCCTTTATATTTGCAAATATTTCCTAGTAAAAATTTTCTAGTAAAAATATTTGCAAATATTTTCAGTTGAAAAACCTGTGTATACAATATATGAGGGACATTTATATTTTAATATTAAGGCAAGCAATAAGATTAAGAAATAGGCAAAATATTTGAATAGACATTTCACAAAAGAACATAGATCTATGGTTAATACACATATGAAAAGATGCTCAGCATTGTGAGTCATTAGAGATATATAAATTAAAACCACAATGTGATAGCAGTCAATGTCCACTAGAATGATTATAAACAAAGGGACAAAAACAAGTATTAGCAAAGATGTAAAGTGATTAAAACTCTCATATATTGCTGTTGGTAACAGAAAATGGTAGAGCCACTTGCAAAGTATTTTGTTCACTGTGTGCAAGTCGCCCCACAGCAAAGAACCTGGTAAGACAATACAGCCCTCCTTTTAAATATGAAACGACTGGACATTTGAATAAAATGTTTAACATTAAATGTAGGTGCTGAAAAGAAGGGTATAATACTGAAAAGGTCTATGTTCAGAGCTGATGTACTGAAATAAAATTTTAATATTGTCTTCAGGGAGGCAAAGAAGATTTTGCATGCATGAAACAAGAATAGAAAGTTCAGGAATGAATATAGAGAAACACAATGCAAAACTCCAAAACACATTAAGAAAACATATATTTTTCATGATAAAGTTGGAAATTTGCCTACAAAATAGAGGGGAAAATGGAAAAAAAAGAAAATAAAGTTATAATAGGAGTTCTTAATTTCAAATAATTATAATTTAATTTCGTGAGGAAATCTTGAAAGACATAACATTTTGAATGATTAAAAGTAAACTTATTGGCCGGGTGCAGTGGCTCACACCTGTAATCCCAGCACTTTGAGAGGATGAAGTGGGTGGATCACCTGAGGTCAGGAGCTCAAGACCAGCCTGGCCAACATGGTGAAACCTTGTCTCTACAAAAATACAAAAAAAAAAAAAATTAGCCAGGCATGATGACAGGTGCCTGTACTCCCAGCTACTAGGGAGGCTGAAGTAGGAGAATCGCTTGAACCTGGGAAGCAGAGGTTGCAGCAAGCCAAGATCATGCCATTGCACTCCAGTCTGTGCAACAAAGTGGGACTCCATCTCAAAAAAGTAAATACATAAAAATAAAATAAAAAAATAAATAATAAACGTTTTGATCACTTATTTTACCCAAGTTTACCACATTTATCATTAAAATACTTTATCACCACCTTTCATCCCCAGTATAAGCCATTATTTTCCTGTCTACCAAAAAACTGTACAGATGGGAAACTTTTATTTCTTTTTAAATAATATCCAAAATGTCAAGCATTATTTTTAAAATTCAATACGGTTCTAGAACACATACAAGTTTCTATAATAATTCTAAAACTATTTGTAAACTATTATAGAGGTAGCAATTATTTTCTTTACATCGCTATTCATAAAATTAAACACTATATAAAATTTTATTCTCAATTTACTCCTGATACTAATAATTTAAAGTGCATTAACATAGAGCTAAGGCAAAATCATCATTAATTCATTTCTGTTAAAAATTTATTCCAAATTATTATTACAATCCCTCATTGCAAATATTAAATGACATAAATAAATCAGAATATACTTACCAATTGTTTTTCAACTACAACATGCATTTCTATATACTTTGCAAAATCTTTCTGGGGCTGAAAAAATCCACAAATTTTACATCAAAATTACAGAATTACTTAAGTATTTTTAGTGCATATCACTACTATTAATGAACTAAATATTAAAAAAAACACAGTTTTGCATATAGAAATAAAACCAGATAATATAAGCAACACTAGATGTCACAAAATCTTTTTCATCTATTTGTGACTTTTCTGACCCTAATCAATTATTTAATATACTTAGGAAACAACTTTCCTCTATCTTCCATTCTCCATATTTTCTTTGGTTCCAAGCTATTCATATTATTCTCTCTTTTACCAGGCCTGCCTTACAAGAGCTCCTGAAGGAAGCACTAAACATGGAAAGGAACAACTGGTACCAGCCACTGCAAAAACATGCCAAATTGTAAAGACTATTGATGCTAGGAAGAAACTGCATAAATTAATGGGAAAAATAACCAGCTAACATCAGAATGACAGGATCAAATTCACACATAACAATATTAACCTTAAATGTAAGTGGGATAAATGCTCCAATTAAAAGACACAGACTGGCAAATTGGATAAAGAGTCAAGACCCATCAGTGTGCTGTATTCAGGAGACCATATCATGTGCAGAGACTCACATAGGCTCAAAATAAAGGATAGAGGAAGATCTATCAAGCAAAAGGAAAACAAAACAAAACAAAAAAGCAGGGGCTGCAATCTAGTCTCTGATAAAACAGACTTTAAACCAACAAAGGTCAAAAGAGACAAAGAAGGCCATTATGTAATGATAAAGAGATCAATTCAACAATCCTATCTTACATATTTACAACAATCCTATCATACATATTTACTATCCTAAATATGTATGCACTCAATACAGGAGCACCCAGATTCATAAAACAAGTCCTTAGAGACCTACAAAGAGACTTAGACTCCCACATAATAATAATGGGAGACTTTCACACCCCACTGTCAACATTAGACAGATCAACGTGAGAGAAAGTTAACAAGGATATCCAGGACTTGAACTCAGCTCTATGCCAAGCAGACCTAATAAGACATCTACAGAAATCTCAGTGCCACATCGCACTTATTCCAAAATTGACCACATAGTTGGAAGTAAAGCACTCCTCAGAAAATGTAAAACAGAAATTATAACAAATTGTCTCTCAGACCACAGTACAATCAAACTAGAGCTCAGGATTAAGAAACTCACTCAAAACCACTCAACTACATGGAAACTGAACAACCTGCTCCTGAATGACTACTGGATACATAATGAAATGAAGGCAGAAATAAAGATGTTCTTTAATGAGAACAAAGATACAACATACCAGAACCTCTGGGACACATTTAAAGCAGCGTGTAGAGGGAAATTTTTAGCAATAAATGCCCACAAGAGAAAACAGGAAAGATCTAAAATTGACACCCTAAAGTCACAATTAAAAGAACTAGAGAAGCAAGAGCAAATACATTCAAAAGCTAGCAGAAGGCAAGAAACAACTAAGATCAGAGCAGAACTGAAGGAGATAGAGAACAAAAACCCTTCAAAAAAAATCAATGAATCCAGGAGCTGGTTTTTCGAAAAGATCAACAAAATAGATAGACTGCTAGCAAGACTAATAAAGAAGAAAAGAGAGAAGAATCAAATAGATGCAATGAAAAACGATAAAGGGGATATCACCACCGACCCCACAGAAATACAAACTACCATCAGAGAATACTGTAAACACCTCTACACAAATAAACTAGAAAATCTAGAAGAAATAGATAAATTCCTGGACACATACACCCTACCAAGACTAAACCAGGAAGAAGTTGAATCCCTGAATAGACCAATAACAGGCTCTGAAATTGAGGCAATAATTAATAGCCTACCAACCAAAAAATGTCCAGGACCAGACAGATTCATAGTTGAATCCTACCAGAGGTACAAAGAGGAACTGGTACAATTCCTTCTGAAACTATTCTAATCAATAGAAAAAGGGGGAATCCGTAACTCATTTTATGAGGCCAGCATCATCCTGACACCAAAGCCTGGCAGAGAAACAACAAAAAAGAGATTTTTAGACCAATATCCCTGCTGAACATCGATGTGAAAATCCTCAGTAAAATACTGGCAAACCAAATCCAGCAGCACATCAAAAAGTTTATCCACCACAATTAAGTTGGCTTCATCCCTGGGATGCACGACTGGTTCAACATATGCAATTCAATAAATGTAATCCAGCATATAAACAGAACCAAAGACAAAAACCACATGATTATCTGAATAGATGCAGAAAAGGCCTTTGACAAAATTCAACAGCCTTTCATGCTAAAAACTCTCAATAAACTAGGTATTGATGGGACGTATCTTGAAATAATAAGAGCTATTTATGACAAACTCACAGCCAATCTCATATTGAATGGGCAAAAACTGGAAGCATTCCCTTTGAAAACTGGAACAAGACAGGGATACCCTCTCTCACCACTCCTAGTCAACATAGTGTTGGAAGTTCTGGCCAGGGCAATCAGGCAGGAGAAATAAATAAAGAGTACTCATTTAGGAAGAGAGGAAGTCAAATTGTCCCTGTTTGCAGATTACATGATTGTATATTTAGAAAACCCCATTGTCTCAGCCCAAAATCTCCTTAAGCTGATAAACAAATTCAGCAAAATCTTAGGATACAAAATCAATGTGCAAAAATCACAAGCATCCCTAAACACCAATAACAGACAAACAGAAAGCCAAATCATGAGTGAACTCCCATTCACAATTGCTTCAAAGGAAATAAAACACCTAGGAATCCAACTTACAAGGGATATAAAAGACCTCTTCAAGGAGAATTACAAACCACTGCTCAATAAAATAAAAGAGGACACAAACAAATGGAAGAACATTCCATGTTCATGGATAGGAAGAATCAACATCGTGAAAATGGCCATACTGCCCAAGGTAATTCATAGACGCAATACCACCCCCATCAAGCTACCAATGACTTTCTTCACAGAATTGGAAAAAATTACTTTAAAGTTCATATGGAACCAAAAAAGAGCCCACATTGCCAAGACAATCCTAAGCCAAAAGAACAAAGTTGGAGGCATCACGCTACCTGACTTCAAACTATACTACAAGGCTACAGTAACCAAAACAGCATGGTACTGGTACCAAAACAGAGATATAGACCAATGGAACAGAACAGAGCCTCAGAAATAATACCACACATCTACAACCATCTTATCTTTGACAAACCTGACAAAAACAATAAATGGGGAAAAGATTCCCTATATAATAAATGGTGCTGGGAAAACTGGCTAGCCATATGTAGAAAGCTGAAACTGGATCCCTTCCTTACACCTTGTACAAAAATTAATTCAAGATGGATTAAAGACTTAAATATTAGACCTAAAACCATAAAAACCCTAGAAGAAAACCTACGCAATACCATTCAGGACATAAGCATGGACAACGACTTCATGACTAAAACACAAAAAGCAATGGCAACAAAAGCCAAAATTGACAAATGGGGCCTAATTAAACTAAAGTGCTTCTGCACAGCAAAAGAAACTACCATCAGAGTGAACAGGCAACTTACAGAATGGGAGAAAATTTTTACCATCTACCCATCTGACAAAGGGCTAATATCCAAAATCTACACAGAACTTAAACAAATTTACAAGAAAAAATCAAACAACCCCATCAAAAGTACGCAAAGGATATGAACAGACACTTCTCAAAAGAAGACATTTATGCAGCCATCAGACACATGAAAAAACACTTATCATCACTGGCTGTAAGACAAATGCAAGTCAAAACCACAATGAGATACAATCTCACACCAGTTAGAATGGCGATCATTAAAAAGTCAGGAAACAACAGGTGCTAGAGAGGATGTGGAGAAATAGGAACACTTTTACACTCTTTGTGGGACTGAAAACTAATTCAACCATTGTGGAAGACAGTGTGGTGATTCCTCAAGGATCTAGAACTAGAATTACCATTTGACCCAGCCATCCCATTACTGGGTATATACCCAAAGGATTATAAATCATGCTGCTATAAGGACACATGCACAACTATTTTTATTGAGGCACTATTCACAATAGCAAAGACTTGGAACCAACCCAAATGTCCATCAATGATAGCCTGGGTAAAGAAAATGTGGCACATATACACCGTGGAATACTATGCAGCCAAACCAAACACCACATGTTCTCACTCACAGGTGGGAATTGAACAATGAGAACACTTGGACACAGGGTGGGGAACATCACACACCGGGGCCTGTCGTGGTGTTGGGGGTGGGGAGGGATAGCATTAGGAAATATGCCTAATGTAAATGATGAGTTAATGGGTACAGCACACCAACATGGCATGTGTATACATATGTTACAAACCTGCATGTTGTGCACATGTACCCTAGAACTTAAAGTATAATAAAATAAATTAAATAAGTCTATGTAAATAAATGTGTGTGTTGAAAAGGTGGGCAGAAAAAAAAAAAGAAAACTACGCAGATGCATGAGAGAATGCCAGGAAATGTGTGTGGCAAAAAGGTGGGCAGATGCCAATTTTAAAAATCCACAGGCCAGGAGTGGTGGCTCACACCTGTAATCCCAGCACTTTGGGAGGCCGAGGTGGGTGGATCACTTGAGGCCAAGAGTTCGAGACCAGCCTGGCCAACATGGTGAAACCCTGTCTCTACTGAAAATACAAAAAATTAGCTGGGCATTGTGGCTAACACCTGTAATCCCAGCTTCTCGGAGGCTGAGGCAGGAGAATCGCTTGAACCTGGGAGGCAGAGGTTGCAGTGAAGCATGATCACACCACTGCACTCCAGTCTGTGTGACAGAATCTCACAGAGTGAGATTCTGTCTCAAAAAAAAAAAAAAAAAATTCCACAAATTCCATGCCATTTTATTAAGACAAAGTAGCCCTAGAAGGAGACAAAAGTGCTTACATATATGATATTGAAAGAGGACTCCAAGTTCAGGACAAAGGTTGCCTTGGCCAAATAAAGACTAAGGAATTGGATCTAGCCAGAAATATCAGAGAATACACAGTACTACACTGATCCACTTGCAATATGTATGAATTAAATATTCAGATTTTAAAACGTCAAAGGTCCTTGGTAAAAATATTCAGGAAGTTGGAAGGAAAATGTAGATGACTGATTAATCAATCAATAGATAGAAAGATAGATAGATACTGGGTGTGTGGATGCAGGTGTCTGTGTGTGTGTTTCAATTGAACAACCAACATGTCCTATATTGCATTATCAACTCAGGAGAAAATTTGGACTGGGATTGAATATCTGTAGGTCACAGTAGGTAAAGCCATAGAACTACATATGTATATATATAAAAGATATATATGTACTATATATATAGTATATGTGATGCTAACAAGCTCAAACATGAGATATAACACAGCAAATATCAATATTTGAAATGTGAATGTATAAGGAAAAGTCAGAAAAAGTAAGAAAGAATGAGAAGCAAGAGACAGCATTATAGCAGAAAATTAGATGACTACAAAGTTCTAGGGAATTTTTACATTCACTCTTTAAAAATGTATCTCAATATTTCAAAAAGCCAATTTAACAATGGATCACCACTGATTATTTGTGGAGACAGAAACTGCATTTTTGTGAAATTAATAGTTAGTGAGATGTCAGGATGGATAGTTCCACTTACTCTAATGTAAAGCTGGTATGTGAAGAAATGGAAAGTGGTAGGTATATAATAGATTCGATTTTATTTTGTTTATTTTAAAATCTATTTTTAGTATTAAGGAGATATGATTATGTTCATATAATGAAGGAACCATAGATGATAATTCAAAATATTACATATAATAAGATGATTAATGGAATAAGGTTATAGGATCTTTCTGTTTAGAATTATGAGAATGGAACTTAAGTGAGAGAAAATAATAGATATTCAAATTTAGGAATTACATTTTTATGTTGGAAGTAGGAGGAGGACAAAATGAGGCTAGCAAATAAAATGAAATAGAAGGTCTAGGAGGGATAGGAATACAGATGGTTGAGAACTGTGATTTCCCCATTGCTCTACATTTTCAGGTGTTTCTTTGAATATGCTTATTTGTTCATATTTTGTAAATGAACTTAATAATCAACTTGGTAAGCACTTCCTGGTAGAAGCTTCTCGGTATTTTGGGAAATGGGGTAGGGAATTATATGAAATTTTTAATCAAAACAAATGAATAAGTTTATGACTTTTTAAATACAGCAGAAAGAATACTTAAATGATAATAATTTTTATTTTCAAAAGTGATGACAGCATAAACCAGCATGAGGGAATGAACAGAATGAGAAAATATATGAATTATTTAAAACAATAATGTGAGTAATAATAGTAGTAGTAGTCCTATGAGGTATATGATATGTAAAAATAAAAACATATATGTTTTTATAAACAAAATAAAACCAAAAATATGATAGCACAAAGTAGAATTTCTAAAGTTTTAAATACTTCCACCACAATTAGGTATCACTTCACATATAATAGGATGGCTATAATCAAAATGACTGATGATAAATATTCAAAAAAAAATGCGCAGGAAGCCAGGCGCAGTGACTCACATCTTTAATCCCAGCAGTTTGGGAGGCTGAGGTGGGTGGATCACCTGAGGTCAGGAGTTCAAGACCAGCCTGGCCAAAATGTTGAAATCCCGTCTCAACTAAAAATGCAAAAAATTAGCCGAGCGTGGTGGTGTGCGCCTGTAATCCCAGGTACTCGGGAGGCTGAGGCAAGAGAATCACTTGAACCTGGGAGGCAGACGTTGCGGTGAGCAGAGATCATGCCATTGCACTCCAGCCTGGGCAACAAGAGTGAAACTACGTCTCAAAAAATAAAAAATAAAAAATAAATAAATAAATAAATGTGGAGGAATTGGAATCCACAGATGTTGCTTCAGGAGATATAAAATTGTCAGCCACCTTGGACAAATAATTTGGCAGCCACTCAAAATGTGAAACACAGAGTCTGTCTATGACCTACCAATTCAAATCTTAGTAACTACCTTGAGAAACAAAAACATATATCCATGTAAAACATATATTAATGTTCCTAGCAATATTATAATATTTAAAAAGTAGAAACAAATAATTCGTTCATTAGCTTATGAATGGTATATTTATACCCAGGCATATGTTATTCAGCCATAAACATAAATGAGATACTGATGAACTTTGACCACCTTATAAGTGAAAGAAGTCACAAAAGATATTGTAAGACTCTAGTTACATAAAATATCTTGAATAGGCAAGTCTATATCTAAAACAATAGATTTGTAGTTTCCCAGGAAGGCAGGAGAATGAAGAATGACTGCCATGGTTATAAAGTTTCTTTGTAGGGCACAGAGTCTCTGTCACAACTACTCAACTTTCCCACCATAATATGAAAGTATACATAAACAATATATAGAACAGCAGTAATTGATGTTATTTATACAAACAGGCTGTGGGCCAGATTTGGCCTGAGGGCCATAGTTTGTTTAGACTAACCACTAAAATTATTATGTTGTAAAAATTGTTTTGTATTTATAGAATATATAATAACAAGATATATGAAACAATATATAATGTAAAAGCTCATTAGAGGAGAAAAATAAAAATACTTGATTAATAAAAAAGATGTAACAGCATGATTAAATCCCTGAAAAAAATAAATAGATTAGATAGAAGAAAGAATAAAGGAATAAGGAACATATAAGACAAATAAGAAATGACAAAGTGGTAGATTAAATCTAAATTATATAAGGGTGTGCATTAAAAGTAGAGGCAATAAATAACCTTGACAACTAGAAAAGTTGAGCTCATAGAAGTAGAGAGTGACACTGTGGTCATGAGAGGATAGGAAGGGTCAGGGGAGAAGCGGATGGGGAAAGGTTGGCTATTGGTTACAAAAGTACAGCTAGATAGAAAGAGAAAGTTCTAGTGTTCTATAGCACCATAGGGTGACTATAAACAATAATTCATTGTATGTTTTCAAGTAGCTTAAGGAGGGAATTTTGAATGTTCCCAACATAAATAAATGATAAACGTTTAAGGTAATAAATATGCTAATTACCCTGATTTGATCATTACACCTTTTATTCACGTATCAAAATATCATTCTGTATTCCTTAAATAAGTGTGATTATTATCTGTCAGTCAAAAATAAAATTGTCAGATGTCATTTAAAATGTTTAAAACTTAGTAATATGTGCTTTAAAAGAGATACACTTTAATTAAAATATTATTAGCTACTCTGACCACACAAAAAAGAAAATATTTAAATTAATAAAATCAGAAATGAAAAAGAAGATTACTAAAAATCTTACTGATAGTTAAAGACCTACAAGGGAGTCCTACAAACAGCAATATGCCAAGAAATAAATAAATAAAACAGAAAAACCTCTATAGACACACAAATTACCTAAATCGACTCCAAAAAAATTAGAAAATTATAATAGACTTACGAGAGAAAATTTAATTACTAATAAAAATCATTCTCTAAAAATGTCCAATCCCAGATGGATTTTACAGATGTTGAAATAATTAAGCCAATCCTACACAGTCTTCCAGAATAGAAGAGACAACACTTCCCAACTCATTTTGTGAAGTTTGTATCACCCTGATACCAAAGACAGAGAAAAATATCATATGAAAACAATTCCATAAAGCAATATTCTTTATAAATATAAACGAAAAAATCTTCAAAATTACGCCAGCAAACTGAACCCAGGAATACGTAAAAGGAATTATGCACTGTAACAAAGAGAGACTGGACACAAAGTTAGTTTAATAATCAAAAGTCAATTAATGCAGAATACCACATTAACAAAATAACGATAAAAATGAAATTATTATCTCAGCAGATGTTGCAGAAAAAAATATCTGACAAAATCCAAAATCCCTTAATGACAAAACAAAAATCATTAACAAACTAACATTGGATGAAACCTTGTTTAACCTGATAAAGGGCACCTGTGAAAAAATTACAAATAACATTATGCTTAAAGGTGACAGACTGAATCTTTTCTCCCTAAAAGTGGGAAAAGACGAGAACATCTCTTCTCACCTATTCTATTCAACATTATAATGGAAGTAGTAATCAGGGCAATTAAGTAAGGAAAAGGAAATTTGAGATATCCTAATTGGAAAGAAACAAGATAAACTATCTTTATTCAAGATGGCACGACCATGTTCATAAAAAGTCACAGAGCTCAATAGACAACTAATAAACAAGTTTGTCAAGTTCGCAGAATACAAAACCAGTATGGAAAATTTACTAATTACCAAATACTAATAATGAGAAATCCAAACAGATAAAAAATTTAAATAACATCTAAAATAATAAAACTTCTATAAATAACAAAAGAAGCTTTACTGAAGACTTAGACTTAAATATATAAAACATTGCAGAAATAAATTAAAGAATATCTCAAAAATAAAAGCTACCTACTGCTCATGGATAGAGTTAATATTGTTAATATAGCAATATTCCTCATATTTATCTACAGATTCAACACAATCCTGGGTGCTATTTTATGGGAATTAAAAATAAATTTTAAAATACGTTTGGAGATGCATAGTAGCCAGAATAACCAAAAGAATCTTGGAAAATAAGAATATTGAAGGCCGTACACTTATCAATTCCAAATCTTACCACAAAAATTCAGTAGTAAAGAAAATGTGGTAGTGGCATTAGAGTAGACATAAAGATTAATGGACTATAATTTTAAGTGTGGTAATAATCCCTAGCATTTATTGTCAACTGATCTTTGAAAAAAAATCAAGAATGTTCAATGGGGAAAAAATAATCTCTTCAACAAATGGTGTGAGAACAGCTGGATATTGATATGAAAAAAAATTGAATTTCTACCTCATCCAATACAAAATATTAAAGTGTATCTTATATCAAAATGAGATTAAAGAATGAAACATTTAGAAGAAGCATAAGAATAAATGATGTGATATTGTTGTGATAATTAATTTTACCTGTAAACTTGGCTGGGCCCCTGTGCCCAGATATTAAGTCAAACATCACCCTGGATGCCTCTGTGAAGGTGACTTTTAGACAAAATTAACATTTAAGTTGGTAAAGCTCTAGTAAAGCACATTACTCTTCATTATGTGGGTGAATCTCATCCAATCAAAGCCTTTTTTAGAAAACAGTATTTCCTAAACAAAAGGGAATTCTGCCAGCAGACTATGTTGGTCTTAAGATGCAAATCTTCCTTGGATAACCAGCCTGCCCGCTTACCCTACAGATTTTGGATTTACCAAGCCTTCGCAATCGTCTAAGCCAATTCCATAAAATCTCTCTATCCCTCTCTCTGTATGTACAACACACACACACATACACACACACACATATATATCTCCTGTTGGTTTTCTATTTCTCTGGAGAACCCTGATACAGATGTTGGTGCCAGGAATGAGGTACCAAGAAAACAGAATCTTAAGGGGACATCTTCTGACTTGGTGCTGGGGTTTTGGGAATTTGCCTTCTACTTTGATTAGATTTAAAGACAATTCTATAGAGAGCAGATAGTTCATGGCATGATGAATAGAGACAGGCAAAATATTACCACTGAATACTTCTGATCAAACACTTGTGAAGGCAAGGGTCTTGGTGACCATATATATGATACTTTTGAACATTTTTGCCAAACTAGCAAATATAATGAGATTGATTGCTCCTAATGTTGCTGGACAAAGTGGAGAAAGAAGAGCACAAGCTTAAGTATTTAAATTACCATCTCAAGTGATGCATAAATTACCCAAAAGCTTCTCTGTATGTCTTGAAATAAATTTTTATATCCTATAGCAATAGAACTGAGATTATTGAAAACCAAACCCAGAATCTTATCCTGTCAGTAGATGAATTACAGTGCAAACTGAATTCCCAACCTCCCATGGTACTGCCATAAAAGAGAGAGCATTGAGTGGGAAGCAGTGGGATCCTGAAAATTGGAGTGGGAACTTAGAAAAGGACCCTAATGAAGCTGGGGCTATAAAACTCCTAAATGCTGGTGAATCTTGTTTGCTAGTAGAAGCAACCTCTCTCTCACTTTATGAGGAAATTAAATAACTTCGAATCTCCTGAGGAAAATATAATGACCTCCCCTGAGGTAGTTCCCTTACAAGATAGGGGTGATTCTCCTCAGGACCCTAGATATGTATCTTCATTGTTTATGTGGATGACATTTGTGTTTGTCACACCAGAACTTTAACATAATGGCTGTGGGGAAAAGAGTGCATCTGCTGACAATAAAGGTCTAGATTACGGAAAAAGATGCCACTAACAGTTGAAAATGTCATGAGTGGAGTTCTGGAAAATTACAAAACTAGTAAGGCTTAATGATATAAGTTATGAAGTTTCTGGTACATGTATCCATACACGTGGTTATATGTTTTGGTGTTTATGGGTGTGCAAATACATAATTTATCAACTATAAATTTCAGTGCTTACATTGCTGTATAGTAATAACCATAGAGTTTGTTCAATTAACCTACCTCTATGCTTTGTAATTTAAAGGACAGATCTCTTGATTCAATATCCTTCTCATTATATAAGGAAACATCTGCTTTCTTATGTTTTACTTGGTAAATTACATGTTCAAAGCCAACTGAAGACTCCAGGGGTTCTATTCCATAACTAACATTTTCAAACTGTAGTAAGCCCCTAAAAATTTCAAAAAAAAAATTAGTAAGTAAAATAATGCCTTGTAGAAAAGCCAATAAAATGTCACTTAGCATTATTTTTTTTCATGGTATGCAGATAATTTTTAACCTGAGTCTAAGGTGATAAAATAGGAGAAAGTTACTGGGAATCCACACACTTACTGAGTGACATCACGTACTAATACTATTAGCATTTGCCTAGTTATTAATATTTCATGGCTTCCAAATATATTTAAAAAATCATACTTCTGCATAAAGGCAGGAACCATTGTTAAGTATTTCCATACCAGGCTTTGTGAGTGGCAGTTTTCCCACAATAGTCATGCCTCACTTTAGAACCACTGAATATTATGTTAAAATGTTTAAAATAATTTTGAAGTAAATATTTTATTTTGTAATTCATAAAACAGTAAATTACAACCTGAGTCCAGTACATGTGCTAACCATCGCCACAGATTTTGGATAGCCTTCAATATACCCTTGGTAGTGGCAGAAATTCTGAAAAATAAAATATGCATATCTCCATTAGAATGGTTTGTGTTATAGATACAATTTTCAAATATGTAAAACATATATGTGTTTTGTTTGTATGCATCAAACACTCATCGTTTCAAAAATTGATTTATAATGTTATTAGATGAGCATATGGTTCTGTTTTCCTAAGTACTTTCCACAGATTCACAAAAAATGAGTATATTTTCATATTTCTATATGTTTTAAATTAAGCATGACATTCTCAGTTGTTAGAGTGAGGTAAACATCTTCAAAACTTATTTTTTTCATACTTTTCTGACAATGTTGCATGGTAGATAATGGTAGATAAGCAAAGTTAATTTTTAATTTCATCGAAATGTTTTTCAATTCCATCAAAATGTTTTCATTTGCAAATTTCACCTAGAATTTGTATTGACCTTTGCTTTATAGTTCATTTTTCTACTATGATACCTAAAATCTTAGTTTGTAACACTTTCCAAATACCATACTTCATCGACTCAATACATTGTATTTCTATTTCCACCTTATTTAAAATTTTATGTGAAAATATTTATGCTTTTATTTTTACCACCAATTGGGGTGTACTTCAAACTTTATATAATGAAGGTAAAAACATCTTGAACATTCCACAGCTTTTATCTCCTTCTTTCTAAATGTGGCTTATAATGCCCATGTTGATAATATTTCTAAATCTGTGGAATAATCAGGAAGTTACATCAACCTTAAACATATGATGTCATTGAGAAACTTAGAAATGAATGAATAAGTCATTTTTAAGCCACATAGGATAAAATTTTCATGGAAGAATCAAAAAGCTTCACTTATTACCCAATATCCTTTCCCAGTTTATTTTTATTTTTTATTTTTATCATTGTCAGTTTTGCATTGTTTGCCTTCACTATAATATCTTCTTGCTCAATATTACATTTGCACTTGAAAAGTATGTGTATATATTTGATATATGTGTTGAATTTCTTTCTACTTCATTTAGAAGTTTACAAAGTTTCTACTTCATTAATTATTGGAAGAGAAATTTTAAATCTTCAAATATAATTTATTATTTGTCTATTTCTTTCATTTCCGTCAATTGCTGCCTTTGATAATTTGAGGATTTGAGATCTGTTTTTTATGTTTTGTTTTGTTTTTTGATTTTTTCTTTTTTTTTTTGAGACTGAATCTTACTCTGTCGCCAGGCAAGAGTGCAGTGGCGCAATCTCAGCTCACTGCAATCTCCTCCTCCCAGGTTCAAGTGATTCTCCTGCCTCAGCCTCCTGAGTAGCTGGGACTACAAGTACATGGCACCACGCCCAGCTAATTTTCGTATTTTTAGTAGAAACGAGGTTTCACCATTTTGATCAGGATGGTCTCCATCTCTTGACCTCATGATCCGCCCACCTGGGTCTCCCAAAGTGCTGGGATTACAGGTGTGACTCACCACACCCGACCTGAGGTCTGTTTTTATGTGCACACACATTTTAGATTGTTTAAGCATCCTGGCAATTTTGCCTTTTAATTATGATGACTATCTGTTTGTCCTGGAGAGATGACAAAATCCAGGACAATGATGAATGGCTTACACGTGTCCTACTCTGGATGCAGGGAACAAACTCTTTTCTCATCTAGTTGGCTGATTATTTTTTCTTTTGTAGATAAGTCTTTATTTATCAAGATAATATGACTTTAGGAATGGGAATCATGTGTGGACTTAAGAAAAATAAATAATCCAATAAATACACCTGTTCCCAACCGAATTTAATGAGCTTTTTCCTAGGAAAGAGGTAGGCCTGCAACCTTGGCAAACGTAATTTATTTTCACGGCAGCATATTTTTACTACATTTGAGATCAACATGCAACTACTTACCACATTCAGATTGTTGATGCTTTGAATGCTCTGTAGCATTCTTGCTTTTTTTTTAACTGTACATTTATCTTTCATGGTTACCTCTTGGGAGGTAGGAAGCAGAGTTATATATGGAAGAATGATGCAAAATACAGGTGTGGGATATTGTGATCTCCTGTGCCCCTGTCTTGGATCCTCACTCTGTCTTCTTTCTCTCCTCTCTCTCATTTATGCAAACACAAACAGACATACGCACACACATATATGTATGTGTGTGTATATAACACTGTGTAACATTATCTTAGTTATATATTTGTATAGACTACTCTCTAACTGACTCATGGAGTTGTGTACTCTCTTGTGCAAAACTTAAAGCAACTGACCATTATCTATTATTTCTTCTGTTGAAATCCCAGCCTTTCTAAAAATGCTTTACTTTCAAAACACTTGATTGAGTCGCTATATAAAAATCAGGAATGCAAATGGAAAACACAACAGCAATTAGTAGAGCAGAGCTGAGGTTAAAAAACATGATTTTTTGGGCATGAGCAATCTCGGCAATTTTATTCACTCTTCTTTACTATTTTTATAACAAACTGTAGATAATATTAAATTAAGCTCTACATGTTCTAAATAGATGAAAATTTAGTATACTCCTAAACATGTGTGAAATTTCATGTGTACTTATTTCGTCCTTGAACATAGTTCAAAGAAGATTCGATTCTTATTTTCTCTTCAGATTTAGCTTTCCTGATACAAGTCATGGTTTTTCATTTTACATATTTCACAACATATTTAATGCCTATCACCTAAGGTACATAAGCCCTTAGCATGTTTCTAAGTAGTTTAGAAACATTACAATCATGTCTTTTTGGTTAATCATCTGTTTGATAGGGCTAACTCAGTACATCAGTATACATCATCAACAGGAAAACATTAAACTTATGCCACAAAGCCATGACCCAACCCTTTAGACTCTTAATATGTGGACACTAAATAAGGTGATCATAGAAACTCACATGACAAAAATAAAAGAGATCATAAAAAAAACATACCTGAAAATCTTGGTCAAGTGGTTTCATAATTCCTGTGCCATTATAACTGTAAACTCTAAAATTATGGGATAAAAAATTTCTGTAAAATGAAGATAAAATGAAAAAAATTTGTTTCTTAACTTTTTGTTTTGAAAAATTTATTTTATTAATTATAGATACATAGGTTGACACAGAAAGAGCAAGAGAAACAGAGGGATATTTTCTAAATGTATGGATTTTGTTCGAAATTTTACTCAAACATCTTAGACTTCACTTACTCTATCGTTACTCCGTCCTCCTAGCTGTTTTCCAAACACAACAGGCAACGTTGGACCTCGGGATATTTGTACCATTTTATTCCTGGAAAGTTCTTCAACATAGTTCATTGTTCTCCATCTACTTCAAGTCTTTGCTTATACATCAACTTCCCAATGAGATTTATCTTGAAAATTTTATTTAAAATGTCAACTAGTTCAATCACCAAAGCATAGGATATTTAAATGAACCATATTCTAACTTTATAGTTTTTGCTCAAGCATATATTACTTTCTCACATTCTTTCTACTCTATGTATTTATTATATAATTATTCATCTCATTTGACAATAATATAAACTCAGAGATTTGTATCTATGTTGTTACTAATACTAATGCACCCCAAGCATTAGTATTGTTTGCTAAAGTTACATAAAAAATTAAGCTAATCTCTGAAGATCAGAGCATTTTTTTTTTCAAAATTGATGACACAGTATCAAAAAACCTGTATGTAAATCAAGTAGGATAAAGGGAAATAAAAGTCAGATATAAACATATCATCAAAAGAAAAACAAAAGACTAACAAAAACCCAGATAAACTTTAAAGACCTTTAAAGTTTCAAGAAAAAAGGATGTGGCCGGGCGTGGTGGCTCAAGCCTGTAATCCCAGCAGTTTGGGAGGCCGAGACGGGCGGATCACGAGGTCAGGAGATCCAGATCATCCTGGCTAACACGGTGAAACCCCGTCTCTACTAAAAAATACAAAAATCTAGCCGGGCGAGGTGGCGGGCGCCTGTAGTCCCCGCTACTCGGGAGGCTGAGGCAGGAGAATGGCGTGAACCCAGGAGGCAGAGCTTGTAGTGAGCTGAGATCCGGCCACTGCACTCCAGCCTGGGCGATAGAGCAAGACTCCGTCTCAAAAAAAAAAAAAAAAGAATAAAGGATGTTGCTTTTGAAGAAACAAATAATTCTTAATAAACAAATTAACAAATAATCCAGCTAATTCATCAATAGAAAAGAAAAAAAAAAAAGCCAGAAAACAATGTAATGATTATTTAAAAGGCAAAGGACATCTTTTTCAAAGACATCTTAACATTTATTCCAGCAAAAATTTGTAAGAATATAGTTAAGTTGTTTCATATGAATTTTAGCATCGTTTTTTATTTCCATTTCTGTGAAAAATGTCTTTAGAATTTTGAGAGGGTTTACACTGAATCTGTAGATTTCTTTGGGTATTATGGACACTTTAACAATATTTATTTTTCCAGTTCATGAACATGGTATATCTTTCAGTTTATTTGTTGTTTTCCTTCATTTCTTTTAACAATGTTTTATAGTTTCCAGTGTACAGATCTTTTACCTCCTTAAATTTGTCTGAATAGCCAAAACGATCTTGATCAAAATGAACACAGCTAGAGGCATCATACTACCTGACTTCAAACTATACTGTATAGCCATAGTAACCAAAAGAGCATGGTACTGGTATAAAAATAGATATATAGGCCAATGGATCAATATAGATGTAAGAGAAATAAAATAACGAATTTACAGTCAGTTGGTGTTTGACAAATGTTAAGAAGACACAATGGGGAAAGGACAGTCTCTTCAATGAAATCCCATAAAGAAAACTGGACACCCACATGCAGAAAAACAAAATTGCATCCTATAACACACCATATTAAAAAACTCGAAATGGATTAAAACTTAACTATAATCGTTGTGATGCTAAAACTACTATAAGAAAGCAAAGAGGAAAAACTTGACATTGGTCTGGGCAATGATTTTTTGGATATGACTACCAAAGCACAGGTAACAAAAACAAAATTAGATAAAAATTAGACAAATGGGAGTACATAAGATTTAAAAGCTTCTGTACAGCAAAAGAAACAATCAACACCACGAAGAGACAACCTAAAGGATGGGAGAAAAGATTTGCCAACTACGCATCTAATAAGGGGTCAAAATCCAAAATGCATAGGAACACAAACAACTCAATAGCAAAAAAAAAAAAAAAAAAAAAAAATTGAAAATGAGCAAAATACCTAAATAGACTTTCTCAGAAGAAGACACACATATGGCCAAAAGGTATATGAAAAAATTCTCATTATCACTAATCATCAGAAAAATGTATATCAAAACCACAATGGGATAACAGCTTACTCCTGTTTAATTGGCTATCATCAAAAAGACAGAAGATAACAAGTGTTGGCAAAGACGTGGAGAAACGGGAATACTTACACGATGTTGGTGGAAATGTAAATTGTATAACTATCATGGAAAATAATAAGGAGGTTTCTCAAAATGCTAAAAATAGAACTAGTGTATGATTCAGCAATCCCTCTACTGGGCGTATATCCAAAGCAAATAAAACTAGTATGTTGAAGAGATATCTGTAATAAACATCTCCCAGGTTTATTGCAGTAGCACTCACAACAGTCAAGATATGGAATCAAGCTTAAGTGTCCGTCAATGGACAAATGGATAAAGAAAATGTGGTATATATGCATAATGGAATAGTAGACAGTCATAAAAACAAAAGAAATTCTTTCATTTGTTACAGGCTGGATGAATCTGGAGGGCATTATGTGAAGCAGAATAAGCCAGGTTCAGAAAGAAAAATATTACCTGATCTCATTTATATGGAGAGTCTAAAAAATTCAAACTCATAGAAGCAGAGAGTAGAATGATGGCTTTTAAGGGCTAAGAGTGGGGAAATGGGAGATGATGGTTAAAGAGAATAAAGTTTCAGTTAGAAGTAATAAGTTCTGGAGAGTTTTTGCACACAAGTTGAGTGTAGTTAGTAATGTTTTATACTTGAAAATTGCTAAGAAATTAGATCTCAAGTATTCTCAACCTCAAAAAAGGTAAGTATTTGAAGTGATGGATATATTAATTAGCTTAATCATTTCATGATCTATACATATCTAAAAATATGTAGCAAACTGTTAACATATATAATTTTTTCTGTCAATTAGACCTTTATATAACTGGAAGGAGAGGAATATAATTAAATAAAGATATAAAGACAAAAAAAAACACATATTATTTAAAACAAGCAGTCTTATAATAGAAATATATTAAGAATTCCTGAGATATATCAAAATTAGCTCCAGATAGAAGCACAGAAATGTAGGGAGGACTAAAGAGCACCAGAATTGGTAAATTTTGGTTAAATTAAAATGAATACTGACTTTATAAAAAATAGTAATACTTCATGGAAATGTAAAAATATACAGGCTTGTGATGTGTAAAAAAATAATGAAGGGGAAGCAGAGGGTAAAGGGAGTTAGAGATTTAAGGATCTAAAAACATATGGTAATTTGTAGTAGGAATAATTTGTAATAGATTCAATTACTCAAGAGTTGATATGTTAACATAGAGAACTACTAAAAGAAGAGTAAAAGAATGTATCACAAAGAATTTAATTGAGGAATAATGTGTAATATAAATTAGTAGATTCAATCAGATACAGGCAATGAAGAAAAAAGAGGAATATAAAACAAAAGATCAAACAGAAAAAATAATGTTTCCAAAATCACATGAAAATTTAAACAATCAAGAAGAGTAAGCACACCTTAAAACTGAAGGACAAGTTTGGTTATAAACACCTGTTATAAAGTCATAGTAGTTAAAACTATGACATTTGGACAGATAAATAGACAGGGTTTAAGAATGAGCATTTACGTAAAGAGAAGAGAACAAAGAATCCAGAGACTCCTTTATATACAGTCATTTAATTTATAAAAAAGATTACATTACAGTGGAGTGAAGAAATATCATTTTTTTTTTATTGTGCTGGGTCCACTGAATGCTAATTTGAAAGAAAAATAATTGCCAAAGCATCTATGATGAGGAAAAAGGTGAAAAGGCTTTATATTTAGGCTATCAAGATTTATCATAAACAGACAAATAGACCAAAAAGTTTAATCAAGAGCCTGGAAACAGATAAAACCATATATAAATGTATAATATATAACCATCGTCACACAGAAGACATGTACAGAAAGACAGAAGATTCGATAAAGCTCTTGAAACATTTGAAAAATCATACAGAAAAACTAAATTGGTTGTCTACCTTACAGCATATTCAAAAGCCAATTTCTGTTTCAAAAAAGACCCGAATGTGAAAGGCAAAACTAAAAATATTTTAGAGGATTATATAAGATTTAGTCATGGTCTTTGAATAAGAAAGGATTTATACAAGATACAAATATAACTTACCATAATGGAAGAATTATCTTTGCCAAATACCATAAGTGTGAAAACACAGGGAGAGAAAAGGTCAGATTAGAAATATCTTTTGACAAAGAACAAATGTCTTACACAGGCACTTCACAGGGGAGAAATTCCATATGGCTAACTGCTGTATTTAAAAAGTTAGAGAAATTATTTACAGTTGGAGAAATACATATTAAATCACAGTAGGACATAAGTATATAATTATAAACTTAAAACTTAAAACATCTACCACTATTAATAGAATATATAATTCAGAGGGGTGTGTAAATTAGTATAATGCTTTGGAGGAAACGTATGGTAATTATGAAAATGCATGTAGCTTAACCCATCAGTATGCTATTAGTCATATGTGCTACAAAATATTGTGCATATGTCCAAAATAATATATATTTTAATATACAAACTAGACAGAAACAAAATGTTCAACATAAGATGATATAAATTGTTGTATAATCATGAAATTGGATGCTATACAGTAATAAAAATGAATAAATTGGAATTCTTGCAACAACATTGAAAAACCTCACAAACATTATTTTGAGTGACTGAAACTAGAAAAATCATTATAATTCATTTATTTAGAGCTAGAAAACAGACAAAATGAAACCACATTAGCTAGGATAATAAATCATAAATAAAATCAGGAAAATGGATATCACAACAATCCAGAAAAGTAGTGAGAAGGACTGAGGGGCTATTACAGGAAATGATAAACAGCACAACTTCTTGAGTGCAGTCAATATATGTGTAAAGTCAGAGGGTTACATAAATATTCACTTCATGACACTTACTTAACTGCATAAACATATTTTATATTTTAATTTATGCCAATTTATTATGCAATGAACATTAAAAATTTTTAAAGATAATTGACAGTGATTTTGTGACAGAAAGGAGACCTATTTCCCAGTTTCCATTGCCACTCTTGATATTGAAATGACTGATGAACAATAATAATTTTCAAATACAGGACTACACTGTAAATAATGGGGTAATAAACTGGCCCATAGGTCAAATCCAGCTGATAGACGGTTTTTGAAAATAGAGTGGTTTTGCAAAATAACCACACCCATCATTTGCAAACTGTTTATGGCTGCTTTTACAACAGCAGGTAGTTGCAAGAGAGTATATAAAGCTCAGAGTCTAAAATATTTACTATCTCCCCTTTGCCAAAATATTTCCTGATTCTATTATATTATAGGGTTAATGGGAATGATCAAAGCAATAGAAACAAAGGCTGGTACCACAGCTGAAAGAGTGAGCAGGTGAAGCTGTGCAAAGTAAGATGGATTCTGAATCAGAACCATACCTTAAGAATAGGTGGTTTAATGTCCTCTGGTCATTAGCATGAGAACACATTATTTGAGACAATAGTGCCCAGCATCAGAACACATTGATGTGAGCCTTTAAATGAAAGGAATAGAGCTAGAAATTTCCTCTCCAAGTTGCTGATAGAAACGAAAAAAAAAAAAAAAATCAATACCTGCTTCTTTTTTTTTTTTTTTTTTTTTTTTTTTTGAGACGGAGTCTCACGCTGTCGCCCAGGCTGGAGTGCAGTGGCGCGATCTCGGCTCACTGCAAGCTCCGCCTCCTGGGTTCACGCCATTCTCCTGCCTCAGCCTCCTGAGTAGCTGGGACTACAGGCGCCCGCCACCGCGCCCGGCTAATTTTTTTTTGTATTTTTAGTAGAGACGGGGTTTCACTGTGGTCTCGATCTCCTGACCTTGTGATCCGCCCGCCTCGGCCTCCCAAAGTGCTGGGATTACAGGCTTGAGCCACCGCGCCCGGCCAATCAATACCTGCTTCTATCATCTCAGCATTTGTTTCATCCCAGAATTTATATTTTGAAACCTAATCACCAATGTGACGGTTTTAGGAGGTGGTACTTTAGGGAGATGATCAGGTCACAAGGCTGGAACCCTTCTGAATGGAATTCGTGTCCTTGTGAAAGAGACCTCAGAGAATTGACCTGCTCCTTCCACTGTGTGAGGGCACAGCATGGAGCAGCCATTCAGAACCAGGAAATGAGCCTTCACCAGACACTGAATCTGCCAGTGCCTCAATCTTGGACTTCCCAGTGTCTAGAACTGTAAGAAATAAATCTCTTTTGTTTATAGGCTACCCAGTCTATGGTATTAATATTTTGTTATAGCAGCCCAAACAGACTAAGACACCTGCTGTATACAGACCCTGGACAAAAGGATGCTACCCCATACCGACTGAGGCAGAAATAGCATCACGTGCAGAAATGAAAACCCTAAACTATATCTCAGGCAGACGGGAAATGGATTCCAAGCAGCCCTATTATCACTGAAATCCTGAACTGATAAACTGTAAACTTTTGACCCAGTTAATTGTCGTGTTAATTGTCGTGGCAGGAACCAAGTAGAAGCATCCATAAAACCACTCCCAAAGAGAGGCCTCCACAACACAAAAAAGATTAGAGGATGGTAGAAAATAAGGTTCACTCAAAGGAGCTCATCAGCGATGGTTCCAAACATATGGAAAAGTCCAAAGCTTGAAAGCTGGGAGAAATCATGTAGAAAAATAGCAATAATCAAGTAAACTGTGAAACTTAAGAATAAAGAAGTTTTAATGTTGAAATGGATAAAAGACAGAGATAAAAAGCTATAAAATATTTACAAAGCACAAATATGTCACTGTGTACAGAAATCCTAACCATGAAAAACATAGTCATTGAAAAATATTTGGCCGGGCGCGGTGGCTCAAGCCTGTAATCCCAGCACTTTGGGAGGCCGAGGCGGGTGGATCACGAGGGCAGGAGATCGAGACTATCCTGGCTAACATGGTGAAACCCCGTCTCTACTAAAAATACAAAAAAAAACTAGCCGGGCGTGGTGGCGGGCGCCTGTAGTCTCAGCTACTTGGGAGGCTGAGGCGGGAGAATGGCGTGAACCCGGGAGGCGGAGCTTGCAGTGAGCCGAGATCACGCCACTGCACTCCAGCCTGGGAGACACAGCGAGACTCCGTCTCAAAAAAAAAAAAAAAAAAAAAAAATATTCTTGAAGAGTAGACTAGACATACATAAAGAGTGAAATGGAAATCTTCCAGAATAAAGCACAAAATCAGGAATAACAGGAAATGTGAATGAGTACATAGAAATATGTGATAGATAAGTGAGTCAAAAACGGCTAACTTTAGAGAACAAAATAATGATTCACTAAAATTTATATTAAGGGGTCCCAATGTATATTCAGTAGCATCCCAGAAAAGGTTACTAGAGTGAGAAAAAGAAACAATTAAACTTAAAAATTGATGAGACTCTCCATAATTGATGCAAGGATGTTAATTCTCAAACTGTAAATTCAGAGTCCTGAGAGATATAAACAAAAAGAGATCAATGACTAGCACGTCATAGACAAACCACAGCATCTTAAAAGATATCAGAAGTACACATTGGCTTTGGTGTTACTCTAAATATCCTACTAATCTGGATCTCTCCTCAGGTTTCTCAAGAATACCTTGTGCAGTGTCATAAAATTGGTTCCTGGTGTCCTTATTTTGTATATTTGAAAGCCCTCGGAGATGGTCATGTTGCTAGGAAAAGATACAGTTTGGTGCTAGCTCTGCACACAGTCCAGACCTCATTGTCTTTTGAAAGTAAATATTGCTATCACCCTGAGCATCTATAAACTGTTGACCATGCCTGAAACTAACTAGTTACCAGGATACTCTGGGTAGGGACTGACAGGGCTTGAGGTAGACCAATAACAGTAGCCACTAAAGGCTTCAGTACTCCACCAGCGTGGGCAGCCCAACAACACTTTATGTTGTCCCATCCCATAATATTATACACCTTATTCTTATCTGATGCAGGTAAAATGTAAAAACAATGAAAGCTTTGAATTTTACTTTTATTATACATTTGGTTATTCATTTCTAAAATGTCTGATTTGTAATATTCTATTTCTTGCTGCTTATTGATATTTTACAATAATGTTTTGAATGTTTTTGAGCCAAGAGTTTTTTGGCAACTGCTCTTGAATTTACAAATATCTGGTGATTCTCTGATGACGGCTTTGTAATTACTTTCTAATTTTATTATGCTAGTCATTGAGGATATGGTTACTATTCAAAAGATTTTTTTATTTTAGTGTGTGATTTTTTTTCTTAAGTACCTTTTCACCGCTTGTGTGCAAGAAAATAATGACATTATTTGTGAGGTACACAGTATGTGATTTATCCATTACATCACCATAAATTGTACTGTATATTCTATACATTTTTTCTAATAGAAAAAAGAGATTAAGAAATCTACTGTTATGGCTATATTTTAATTCAGATATTCTTATATGTCTAATTACACTTTACATATTTTGATCTATATTAAACATTTATAAATACTGTTATCTGTGATGCAGAAAGTAAGTTCAGAGGAGGCCTTATTACTGGTCACTGACTTGCTCTCAGTCTCATCACTTGGCATTCTAAAGTAACAGCTGTTGGTGAGATTCTACCTGGGTTTGCTCTACGTATTTCTTGCAGAAGGCAGCACTTTTTTTTCTTCAGAAAAAAGTAATTTTGAGTCTTTTTTTAATGGTATTTCTTCAAACTAGTACCGTCCATCTTATAAATAGAAAACATTTTCCAAAATTTATGATGTATAAAAAGATTGTAGCTATGGATTCTAGAAATGATACGGATGTATTTTTTATTTTTGTATTGATTTGGTAACTTCACTTGCAGGATTCTGCTTTTGATAATTTGTAGAAGTCTGTTCTTATCACTTGAAGAATCATTTCAATTTTCACTTTTCTTTATTTCTCTGTATATTGTGCTTGTTTTCCCCAAATTCATCAACTGATCTGAGATTGAATTTGGCTAATTACAAATTTTATTTAATTTTAAGTCCTTAATAAGTTGTGATAAAGTATGTAAACTAATTAAAAAATGTGTCATGATTCACAACATCCAGCAATCTGCTATGTTCTTTGAAATATACCTTGAATATAAGAGAACTTAAAAACAAGCCATATATATTTTTTATGAGAGATAGAAAATTATCAAAATTCATCCTCTATGAAACCTCTTGGATAACCAAATAAAAATCTGGTGCTACTGGGAACAAGAAAGAGGGGCACATACACTCTGAATTCAAGTTCTAGGTACGTGTCATATAGGCTTAAATCATATGGTAAGGAACGAATGAATGGCAAGTAGCTAGAAATATTTTCAAATGCAAAATTACATTTTGGACAATTTCAAACAAAAATTATAAGTAGAACAAAGAGAATTGATAGAATAATGATGATTACCTACTTTTGCATTAAATTTGCAGTGTATGGTTTCCCTTCAATTACAATTTTGTAGGATACCTGGCAGGAGAGCACAGTAAAAATACAAAGAAAATGAGAAAAATGTTAGAAAGGATAACCACCATTTTACATTCATGATAATTACATTCTAAAACACATTCATTTAATAAAAGGAGAAAAAATTAGAATTCAATGCTGATTTATTTGAATGGCATTTGACTCTAGATTTCATAATCAAAATAATGAATAAAATAATGTATATACTTTCTTATTTTTTCATTTTGAAATGTGTGTGTTGATTTTATGTCCTGCAACTTTATTGAATTCATCTGTTTGATCTAACAGTTTTATGGTGGAGTCTGGGGTTTTCTATATATGGGATCATGTCATGTGCTAATAAAGATATTTTACTTCCTTCTGATTTTGGATACTGTTTATATCTTTTTCTCTGTCCTTGATATCAGTACTATGTTGAGAGTGGGAATCCTTGTCTTGCACCACATCTTAAAGAAAAAGCTTTGGTCCGGCGCAGCGGTTCACACCTATAATCCCAGCACTTTGGGAGGCTGAGGCAGGCGGATCATGAGGTCAGGAGTTTGAGACCAGCCTGACCAACATGGTGAAACCCCGTCTCTACAAAAATATAGAAAAAATTAGCCCGGCGTGGTGGCGTGTACCTGTAATCCCAGATACTCGGGAGGCTGAGGCAGGGGAATTTCTTGAACCCTGGAGGCGGAGGTTGCAGTGAGCCAAGATGGCGCCATTGCGCTCCAGCCTGGGCAACCGGGTGAGGTTCCGTTAAAAAAAAAAAAAAAAGAGGTTTTAGTTCCTTTCCACTAATTATGATGTTGACTATGGGTTTTTCATAACTGTCCTTAATTATATTCAGGTACCTTCCTTCTACACCTAAACTGTTGAGTGTTTTTAATCAAGAAAGGATGTTAGACTTTGTGGAGTACTTTTTCCTGTTCTCCTGGTGTCTTCATATCCACATGCGTCTATGCTCAGATTCCTTGTTCTTTACAAGGACACCAGTTATATGATATTAGAGCCCATTCTATTCTAGTAAACTCATTTTAATTTAATTACCTCTTTATGGGTCTGCCTCCAAATATGCTTACGTTCTGAGGCATCAGGGGTTAGGACTTCAAGAAATAAACTCTGTTTTGGATTTGGGACAATTGTTCTGAAGATTCAACTTTTTAAAGTCATTTCTCAGTTAAAATATGTTTACTATTACCTCTTCTTCTTTTTCCCCCTATTTCAGGAATGCCAATCACTCTATGCTTAAGCTTCTAATTCTGTCCTTTTCTCTTAGCCTTTCATATGTTGCATTTCATTTCTTTAGGTGTCTCTGTTCTACTTTAAATCCCTGACTTTTATATTTTCATATTGCATTTTCCACTTTTAGAAGTTGCATTCAGTTATTTTTAAAATCTAGTAATTTTAGGTTGAATGTTCTTACGGCTTTTAGTCTTTATTAACTGTAATAATTTAAAATATATATTTTCATATTACTTTTATAGTGTTTGTTGAATTAGCATAATAGCCTCATTGCTTTAAAAAATACTATTAATTCGTTTCTTTATATCTGGCACTGTTCTAGGCAAGAAGAATACAGATATTAACAAAATAGACAATTTTTTTTCTCATGAATTTGACAGTTGAAAATGGGCATTTTTTTTTTACTTATTGCAAATCACTATCTTATAACAATCAAGTAATTCTTGTTTGAAATACTTGTCTCCAGATAGATTCTCTGCTTATTTTCTAATATGATTAACATCCCCATAATTCTTTTACATTAAAAATCTTTCATAAAAGCCTCATTCCTTATTTTCTATTTAAATGATTTATTTTATTAATAGATATGCATTCATTTAAAAATGTTTTATATACCATCTTAAGCTATAATGTCTGTATTAGGATGACAAATGGATACATGCTAAGGAAATATTTGCATTTAAATTACCAAGCATCTGCTAAACCAAAAAAGAAAAAAATTGATGTCTCAAGAAACCACATTCCACTTCAGAAATGGATTCTAGAACTTAGTGAAAATGACAAGAAGCTTTTAAATTCTAATTTTAAAAAGAGAATAATAATTCTGAACTAAAATAATCTAAAATAACATAAAGAGTCCTAATCATTAACATATTTCAATCAGGGCTAAAAAATCATTAATATAACATCACTAATTCAAGTGATCATCATCCCATATAAGCAAGCCGAGGCTTACTTCGCAACAATGACAAAAAAATTCCTCCAAATACAGCCTGAACGGTGAGTGAGAACAGAATCTCTAGAACAATCAAGCCAATGATTATTCAAAGACATCCAAGAGGAAGACAGATTCAGAAAATGGACTTGGGGCTTTGATATCCAGCATCACTGCACCATTATTTCTGTGAAACATTGTTGATCCTGGTTCATTTACAAAAGGACTTTTCCATTCAGGGAAAATTGGGTATTAATAAAAATTGGGTATAAATATAAAATTCAACAGGTGTGCATGAATGGAAAATGGCAGATTAACTTCTTAGAAATAAAATATTTACATGATTTTTAATTTGTAAATAATGTTAGTGATTCATTACCTGCGATTCAATTTCTTCCTTTATTATTGACCGTATTTTCTCCGGAACTGTAATTTGCACAGGTAAACTATCAAAATCTGCAAAATGTGCAAAATGTTTTATTAGAACAATACCCATCATTTCAGAGCTTCTTTTATGAGTTTTTCATCTATATCTCTAATCTCTATTCTATACGCTGCTTCTCAGTTTTATTATCTTCCCATTTCTTTCTAAAATTACAAGGAGGTTTTTTTTCTGGCTTTTTAAATGTTTTTATTTTTTATTTTATTTTTTATTTTTTTTGAGACGAAGTCTCTGTCGCCCAGGCTGGAGTGCAGTGGCACAATCTCCCTTCACTGCAACCTCAGCCTCCCGGATTCAAGCGATTCCCCTGCCTCAGCCTCCCGAGCAGCTGGCACTACAGGCACGCACCACCACCCCTGGCTAATTTTTTATATTTTTAGTAGGGGGGGGGGTTTCACTGTGTTAGCCAGGATGGTCTCGATCTCCTGACCTCGTGATCCGCCTTCCTCGGCCTCCCAAAGTGCTGGGATTACAGGCGTGAGCCACCGCGCCCAGCCATATTTTTTTTTTTTTTTTTAAAAAAAGAAGTAGGTATATTGCTTTAGGAGTATTGCCCTGTAAGTAGGTTCTGGTAACCTTGGGTCAATAGGTTCAAGCCCCTCACTCTGGACTCTTCAGCTAGAGAGTACAGAAGTTGGGTCTCAACCTTCACTGTCGTGAAAAATGCAAAGCAGGATCTGAAACTACAATTTTGGAGCATCCTCTTAAGGCCTGGGACCTCCCATCTTTCCTAGGTTTCCAGGACGTGTGGGAGAGCCCTTATTCTCTATGGATTTTGGTTGGGGAAGGCGGCAATGTTGGGGATGAGCTTGGAGTTGCCGAGTTGGAAACCTCACAGGAAAGCATCCTCCCAGGGATGTCCAGTGTAACTTGGAGGCAAAGGGGGAGTAGCGCCGAGGGTCCCAAAAGGCTAAAGAAGGAGTTTTTCTACTTACTACTGTCCATCCACAGCCCGCCGAGCCCGCTGAGCAGAAACAGGACGCGCCACATGGCTTGAAGTCCTGGGTCCCAGCCGGAGTAATGGCAGTTGGTGGTTACAGGGCTGTTGGGAGCGCGAGATGACGCCCCGGCTACGCAGCTGGAAGAGGCAGGAGGCTGGGAGAGCCCAGGTGGGCTGAGGTTGGGTGCGGTGCGCTGTGGAACATGCGAACTCCCGGGCCCTGCCTCTTGCAGGATAAGCACTCCAGGGGACGTGATGCCTAATTAAGGCAACAACGACAACAAAATCACTTCCAACAGCTGAGGAACAAGAAGATTCATAAACACTTCTTAAGTAAAATTTTAATTGAATGTATATAAACACGTATCAGGAGCTCGAGACCAGTTTCCCCAACATGGAGAAACCCCGTCCCTACTAAAAATACAAAAAAAAAAAAAAAAAAAAAAATTAACTGGGCGTGGTGGCAGGCACCTGTAATCCCAGCTACTCGGGAAGCTGAGGCAGGAGAATAGCTTGAACCTGGGAGGCGGAGGTTGCAGTGAGCAGAGATCCTACCACTGCACTCCAGCCTGGGCGACAGAGCGAAACTCCGTCAAAACAAAACAAAACAAAAAATGAAAAAGTATATAATAAATCATAGGTTCACAGGTCAATTAATATTCAAGTGAAAAAAAAAAAAACAGTGTAATTAGTACCACGATGAAGAAATGAAAAAAAGAACCACCCAAATCCCCAGATTCCCACCTCACAACCACGACTTCTAAACAACCAAAGATAAGTTTTGTCTGTTTTCGAACTTTTTGCAAGTAGAAACAATCACTGTGTACTCTTTCATTGGGTTTTTTTTTTTAGATGAACAGAAAATTCTTTAAAAGATACAAATTTCTTTTTTTTTTTTTAATTTTTTACTTTTTATTCTTTAAGTTCTAGGGTACATGCGCACAACGTGCAGATTTGTTACATATGTATACATGTGCCATGTTGGTTTGCTGCACCCATTAACTCATCATTTACATTAGGTGTATCTCCTAATGCTATCCCTCTCCTCTTCCCCCATCCGACGACAGACCCCTGTATGTGGTGTTCCCCGCCCTGTGTCCAAGTGTTCTCATTGTTCAATTCCCACCTGTGAGTGACAACATGCGGTGTTTGGTTTTCTGTCCTTGCCATAGTTTGCTCAGAATTATGGTTTCCAGCTTCATCCATGTCCCTACAAAGGACATGAACTCATCCTTTTTGGTTCTTTTAATCGGATGATTGTAAGGTTCATACAAAGCAATAGTTCTGTTTTATCCTCACCGGTGTATATTACAGATTCAATAAATATAACACCACTTGTTTTTCCATTTTACTATTAATGAATATTTGGTTTGTTTATTGTTCCAGCTATTAAAAATAATATTTAACTACAAATATTCTTCTACATGCCTTTTGGTGTAATAAGTAAGGATTTCTACTGGGTATATTTCTGGAGTGAAGTTGTCGCATCACAGGGTATGTGTTGGTAGATACTTCCGACAAGTTTTCTAAGACTGTACTAATTTATGCTCCCACCAGAAGTGTATGAAAATTCCACTTCCTACACATCAATGCCTACGCTTGTTTTCCTCCTCTCTCTGTCCTTCATTTTAGTTATTTCCGTTTCAATTTTCATTTTCATGGTGGTTAATGAACTTCAGCACAATTTGATCTGTTTATTGCTAATTTATGTAGCTTCTTTGGTAAGAGCCTTTTTGAGACTTCAGTCTGATTTCTCATTAGGTAGCCTTGTCTCTTTTTAACTGAATGTACAATCTGTTGATGAAGTTAAGATGTGATTCCTTTGTTGGATATAATGATTGCAAATATCTTGTGTACCGGGGCTTGCTTTTTCACTTTTAATAGAGTTTTGTAGATATAAATTAGTCTTATTCAGAAATTTTATTTTATTCCAAATGTGATGAGGTTTTCAATGGTACCTATTTTATCACAGATGTTGAATTTTATCAAATGCCTTTTCTGCATAAATGATGTGATCATATAGTTTTCTCCATTTTTTGTTAATATGATAAAATTATCGATTTTCCAGTGTTAAACTTGCACTCTTGGAATATACCATATTTGGCCATGATGTCCCACCCTTTTACATTTTGTGGGTTTGATTTTCTACTATTTTGTTTTGCATTTTTGCATTCATATTAGTAAAGATATTTCTCTGTAATGTTCTTTCATTGTAATGAACTTACCAATTTTTGTTTCAGAGACATGCTGCCCTCATAAAAGAAATTAAGAATTGTTATCTCTTCCTTTACTCTTTGAAATAGTGTAATGCTGTGAATATTTATTATTTTAGTGTTTCTTAGCATTTAGAAATACAGTGACTATGACCTGGAGTTTTCTTTGTGAGAAGACTTATTTACTTTTTTAATCATGCTTTGAGAAAGCCATGTTTCTGAAGGAATTTGTCCGTTTATTCAGGGTTGTTAAATTATTGACAAAAGTTGTTCTTAATACCTTCCTCTCCTCTAGCAACTTTTTAAGTTCTGTAGCACTTGCCGACATCTCTCTTCTTTCATTCTAAATATTGACAATTTGTGATGTTTCTCTTTATGCGGGGTAAATAGTTCTTGGAATTTATCATTTTTATTAAGTTTTACAGGAACTCAATTTTGGATTTCTTTACTTTTTCTATTGTATGTTTTCTGCTTTGTTGATTTTTGTTCTTGTGTTCTTTTCCTTTTTTCTACTTTGGGCGTAATGTTCTTTTTCTAGCTTCTACGGTTGGAAGTTTATATTATTTATTTTAAACATTTCTTCTTTGTAACCTATGTCTTTAAACTAATCTCCACCTATTTCCAAATTTCTATCTATTCATTGCTTTAACTTCACCATTGTATGCTTATACTTTATTTTGATATACTTTACTTTCATTAATATTCAATTCTAAATGTTTTCTACTTTTCTTCATGATTTTTTTTTTTGCCCCACATGTCTAGTGGTGTTATTTAAATGCCACATATTTGAGCATGTCTTACTTTTTTTATTGATGTCTAACTCAATCCAATTGTGATCATAGATTGTATCCTAAATAATTTCAAGCCATTGCAATTCACTAAGAGAAAATTCATTGCCCATTAGATGGCTCATTACATTGAATGTTTCGAATTAATGCAAACTGTAAAAGAATGCAGACTATTTAGTTGTGGATTATATTATTCTTTAAATGTCAACTAGATCAAGTTGGATAATACATTTTCAAATATCTTATATCCTTATTAATTCTTTTGTATGCTTGTTCTTTTATTATGTCCAACTAAAAATCCTTTTCTATTTTTCCTTTGTGTTTTATCAATTTTTAATTATCGTATTTTGGAGATAAATTTTTTAAAAAACTCACTTAGGGATGTTTTGTCTTTCTGATGAAGTGAACTTGTGTCATTATAATGCCACTCTTTGCCCATGCTGACTTTTTGCCATTAAGTTTATTTTATCTAACACTTCCATAGCCAGATAGTTTTTAATGATTAGAATTTGCTTGGGATATTTTACAAAAATATTTCACTTTAAAGGCATGTCCTTAAAGTTTGTGCATGTGCATTTGTGTATAAATAACATATAGACTTTTAAATTCAGTCTGATGATCTTGACTTTAATTGAAGTATTAGGTCCGTTTCCTTACAGTAATTACGGACATGTTAAGTTTATGTCTCTCACCTACTAGTAGTTTTCTATTGTTTTCCTACTGGTTGTCTCGTCTTTTATTTTCACTTTCTTACCTGTTTTGAATAATGGAAGCTGCTTTAAATTTAATTTCACCTGGTCTCTTTAATTTTTAAATATCTATTTGTTCTTTTGGGGTTTTTTAGTGTTTAGAGATTATATTATATATCTTCAACATATTGCATTCCACATACCCATAATAAACAAAGTAAGAATATTGCAACAAGATAATTCAATTTAATTTACTTTTATAGCCACATATTTTACATATATACATATATGTACAATTAATAGGCTTTTTTTAGGGCTGTTCTAGGTTCAGAAAAATACCCAGTGGAAAAGAGAGTTGTCACATATCCTTAACTCCACACGCACAGCATCTCCCATTGTCAACATCCTACATCTGTATGGTACATTTGTTACAATCCATGAACATTGTACACATGGACACATCCTTAACAACCAAATCCATAGCTTACATTAATTGTGTTGCACATTCTATGAGTTTTGACAAATGTGTAATGATGTGCATCTATCATTATAGTGCCAATCAAAATTGTTTCCTTGCTCTGTGTTGCAATTATTTATCCCTCTTTTCTCTCTGACTCCCTGCCAACCACTGATGTTTTTTACTGTTTCCATAATTTTACCTCTTCCAGAATGTAATAATGGAATCACCAGTACTATAGCCTTTTCATTTTGGCTCCTTTCACTTAGAAATTTAAGGTTCCTGGCCAGGCGCAGTGGCTCACACCTGTAATCCCACCACTCTGGGAGGCTGAAGTGGGAGAATCACTTGAGGTCAGGAGTTTGAGACCAGTCTGGCCAAAATGGTGAAACCCCCTCTCTACTAAAAATACAAAAATTAGCCAGGCGTGGTGGTGGGCACCTGTAATCCCAGCTACGTGGGAGGCTGAGGTAGGAGAATCGCTTGAACCCGGGAGGCAGAGGTTGCAGTGAGCCGAGATCATGCCAACACTCCAGCCTGGGCGACAGAATGAGACTCCATCTCAAAAAAACAAAATCGAAAAGAAATTTAAGGTTCCTTTACTTTTTTTCATGACTTGATAGCTCATTTCCTTTTAGTGTTGAATATTTCATTGTATGGGATTTATTACTATATCTACATCTCTATCACGAAATATTATATTACTATTTTATTTACTTAAATAATTTCAGTCTCAATTTTTACAGGTTTATATTTATACAGATAAATTCTCTCTGCTCTTAGCTTATAAAAATTGTTTTCAATTTTGTCTTCATTTCTGAAGTGTATTCCTGATGGGTATAACATTCTACATTGACAGGTATTTTTTTCGCAGTAACTTAAGCATTTCATTCCAGTGATTTTTGCCTTCCATTGCTTCTAATGAGAACTAGACTTCGCCTTCTGTTACGTCTAACATCATTCTTCATGTCGTTCCCTCCCAAATTTTTTTCTGTGCTTGTTTTAAATAATTTCTCTTTATCTTTGGTTGTCAGCAGTTTGATTATGATATACCTAGATGTGCAATTCCTTTATGTTGGTTATCGCAGAATGTGAAGTGTTTTTTGGGTTTGTGAATTTATATCCTTTATCCATTTTTCAAAGTCTCAAATATTTTCTCTTTATATATTTTCCCTATCTTATTTTCTCTGCTCCTCATATTGTGAGTCTGTGTTAGACTAGATCATTTTATAGTTTCCCAGGATCTGAAATTCTTCCCTGCTTTTTGAATTACTTTCTTTCCATGTTCTAGTTTGAAAAATTATAGTGGTAGTCTCTGCATTAGGAAAACATAATCTTCCAGTTTGTCCTCAGCTTATGATTGTGAATGTGTTATCAAATCTAGTATAACGATGGTTCAAGAAAGTATTAAGGGTATGCTCATAAAACACAGAAATGGAGGGGGAAAGAGCTTATTTAAATAAATAATGACAAATACTTTCCAAATTTAAAGAAAGATGTAAATATCAAAGTAGATGAAACTCAAGATTATCCAGTCAAATCCAATCCAAACAATACTAAATCAAGACTTACTGTAATCAAACTGTCAAAAATTAAAGATGAGAAGATCCAAAAAATAGCAAGAGAAAGGAAGCACATCACATACAAAAGAAATTCACGTTACATATCAGATTTCTCAGCAGCAGGCCAGGAAAATAGTGAGATGATATGTTCATAGCACTGCCAGAAAGAAAAAAAAAACAAAAAACAAAAAACAATAAAACAAAAAAACAAAAACCTGTCAACTAGGAATACTTCACTAGGCAAAGCTATACTTCAGAAATAAAGAAGAGATAAAGACTTTACCATACAAGCAAACCTGAATGAGTTTATCACCACTAGCCCACCCTTATAAGAAATACTAAAGGAAATTCCTCAGGATGAAAAGATAAAGAGACTAATTAGTAATATAAAAACACAGAGATGTATAAAACTCACTGATAAGAGTAAGTATGCAGTCAAATTCAGAATACTGTAATACAGCAATGGTGGTATGTAAATTATCTCTTTATTAAGAAGGTTAAAAGAGAAAACCTACAAAAAAATGGCTATAATAATTTGTTAAGAGGAACACAATATAAAAGGATGTAAACTGTGGCATCAAAACACATGTAGGGGGAATAAAAAGGTAGGGTTTTTATGCAATCAAAGTTAAGTTTAATTCAAATCAAAGTTAAGCGCTTAAAATAGGCTATTATAACTAGATGATGTTTTATGTAGGCCTCACGGTAACCACACAGCAAAAACCAAAAGTTTAAAACATTAAAAAGTAAGAAATTAAAGCATACCTAGTTTAAACTGTTTTCTGTTGCTATAACAGAATACCACAGACTGGGTAATGAATAAGAGAGGTTTATTGAACTCATGGTGCTGGAGGCTTGAGAAGTCCGAGAATATGAGGCTGGCATCTGGTGAGGTCCTTTCTGTGCATCATGACATGGCAGGAGACATCAAATTGTGAGACAGAGCAAACACAGTAGTTCCGGTCCCTACTCCTTCTTATAAAGCCACTAATACCGTCATGGAGAATCCACCTTGATGACCTCATCTAATCATAATTACCACCCATAAGACATGACCTCCAAAAGCCATCAGCATATGAATTTTGGAATTTCATTTCCAAGACAGGAAATTTGGAGAACACATTCAAACCATAGCACTATTACTACAGAAAACCATATAATCACAAAGGGAGACAGTGAGAAAGGAAGAAAGAAACAACGAATCCATATTTTAAAAATACAGAAAACAATTAACAAAGCAGAAATATATAAAGAATTGTTACAATTCAACAAAAAAGAAAAGTAACCCAATAAAAATGGGTAAAGTATTTCAACACATATTTCTCCAAAGGAGATATATTATCAATGACTAATGACCTCATGAAAAGATGCTCAAGATCATTACTAATTAGATCATTAGTCATTAGGCATTGAGAAACAAAATCCAAAACCATAATGAGATATTGCTTCACAAGCACTATAAATAATCAATAAAATGGAAAATAAGTATTGGCAAGGATTGAAAGAATCCGAACTTTTCAAACACTGATGATGGGAATGTTAAATGGCACAGTTCCTTTGGAAATTAGTTTAGAAGTTCTTCAAAAAGATGAAAAATAGTTTGTCATATTGCCCAAAAATTCCACTTCTAGATATATACCCAAGAGACAAAACAACATATGTTCATTTAAGAACTTGAACACAAATGTCCACAGCATGATTATTCATAATATCCGAAAGGTGGAAACAGCTCAAATGTCCATCAACTGCTGAACAGGTTAATATAATGTTGCTTGTTCATTCAGTAGGATTTCAGTCAATAAAATAGAATGAATTACTAATAATGTTAAACCTAGATAGATCTTATAAACATCAAGTTACATAATTTTTCATTCATAAAGGAAAGTCCTTCCTAAAAGGCCCTACCTCTTAATACTATCACACCGGGGATTAAGTTTCAACATTTAATTCTGAGGAGACACAAACATTCAGATAATTGCATTGGTGGTTGGTGTAGCTGTTTCTTCTTTTTTTCTTTGCTTTATCTCTTTCTTTTTTTTTTTCTTTTTTGACAATTTGCATGAAATAATCTGTTTCCATTCTTTTACTTTCAACCTATTTGTGTCTGAATTTAAACTCTATTTCTTATGGAGACCATATAGTTGGATTTTATTTATTTATTTATTTTTCTAGTCTCTTCCTCTTGATTGGTGAGTTTGAACTATTGATTGACAGATAATACAATTGCTGATGAGGTAAGACTTAACTCTATCATTTTGCTTTTTTTTTTTTTTTTTTTTGGTATGTGTTTAAGATTTTTTTCCCTCTATTCATTTATAGCTTTTTTTTTGGTCAAATAGATATTTTCCAGTGTACTGTAATAATTCCCTCATTACTTCTTTTAACACATTTTTGAATGTTTTTGTAATAGGTTCCCTGATAATTAAAATTAACACATTAATTTATAACAATATAGTTCAGATTAATACCAACTTAATTTCAGCTGTATACACCAATTTTGCTCTTATAAAGCCCCATTTCTCTCTCCTGTCCTTTGGATTTTGTTGCCAAATAAAATATACACCACCTGAAATGTATTTATAATGATTGCTTTTGAAATTGTCTTTTAAATCAGATAAAATAAAAAGCATTAGAAACAAAAATGTATTTATACTGTGAATTGTGTTACCTACATATTTACCACTGTCTCCTGTCTTTATTTCTTCATGTGGATTTTAATTACTGTCTAGTTTCCTTTCATTTCAACTTGAAGGACTTTCTTTAGTATATCTTATAGGGTAAGTCTGCAAGAAGCAAATTTCTTTTTTGTTGTTTATATGAAGATATCATTATTATCATTTTTGAAGGAAAGTTTCACAAAATGTTGAATTTTTGGTTGACATAGTTTATTTTTCAGCACTTTGAGTATGTCACCCAATTATCTCTAGATTCCATGGTATACAATGAAATCATCTTTGAATCTTACTGAGGATCTTCTGCAAATAATGAGTTGCTTCCTTCTTGCTACTTTCAAGATTATCTCTGGCTTTTGACAGTTTCATTATTATGCATTAGTTATGGATGATTGAGTTTATCATTCTTGGAGTTTGTTGAGCCTCTTAGGTGTGTAGATTATTGTTTCTCATCAAATGTGGAAGTTTTCAGACCTTATTTCTTCAAATATTCTTTATGCCTTTTTATTTCTTCCCTCTCTTTTAGGACACCTATTGTATGTTTGTAAGTCTGATTGTGTGTCACAGGTCTGTGAAATTGTCATTTTCCTTTCCTTTCCTTTCCTCACCTGAATTTCTTCAATTGATGTCTCTTTAAATTCTTTCTTTGCTTTGAAACAAAAGCAACAAATACTGTATGTTCTCTTACAGTAGGGAGCTAAATATTGGGTACACAGGGACATAAAGATAGGAACAACAGGCCCTGGGGAATACAAGAGTGAGAAGGGAGGAAGGGAGGGAGACCAGGGTTGAAACCATGATTGATAGGTTCAGTCATAATCCAAACCCCAGCACTGTGCAATATACCTTTGGAACTAACTTACACATGTGCCCCCAAGATCTACAATAAAAGTTCATTTAAAAAAAGAAATGGGGAAGCAGATTTTTATTTAAATAAATAAATACGTTCACTGCTTCTCTTCTGCCTGCTCAAAGCTGTTGTGAAGCCTTTCTAGTTAATTTTTTCTTTGAGTATTGTACTTTTTAACACCAGAACTTTTTTTTTGATTGTTTTTTATAATTTCTATTCTTTTCTTGATATTCTCTATCTGGTGAGTCATGATTTTCATACTTTCTTTTAATTATTTAGACATGGTTTCTTTTAGGTCTTTGAATATATTTAAAATAGCTCATTTCGTGTCTTTGTCTAGCAAGATCAACATTTAGGATTCCTCGGGGAAAGTTTCTACTGCTTGTTTCTTTCTTGTGTATGGACCATAATTTTTCTGTATGTCTCATAAATTTGGCTGAAAATAGAACATTCCAAATGATATCATACAGCAACTCTGGAGGTCAGATTCTTCCTTCCTCCTGAGGATTACTATGACTTCTGCTTGTTATAATAGTTGTTTGTTTAGAAGCTTTCCTCAAATCGTTCTGCAAAGTCTGTATCCATTGTTGTGTGCGGTCACTGAAATCTCTACTCAGATTTGTGGTCAGCTAATAATTAGACAGAGCTTATTTTAAATGTCTGGTGCCAACAAGCCTCCCAATGGGCTCTGTGTGCCTACTCTGTGATATCTTCAACACTGAACCAAACTGCTGAAAATCTTAGCCTTCACCGCTTGCTTGCTCAGAGCTTCAAGGTCAGCCAGAGATAAGAGTTTAGGGCCTTCTTTTGGTCTCAGGTATCTTCTGTGCGTGTGGATAGCCCTACACATCCTAGTTGCCTTTCAGAGTTTAGGTTTTCAAAGCTTCTGTGAATATGTCACTCCCTGATGCCTTCTGTTAAATATTTTGGTCTGTCTGTTGTTTGTTCAAACTGTTATCCATTGCCTCAGGCTGCTGAAAATTTAAAACACCTGCCTGTAAATTGTTTTTTACAAAGGATCCTGGGAAGAAAAGCTTTTTGTATACACCTTCTAGTTTTGTATACACCTTCCAGTTCAATCTAATACAAGCATTCTTGCAAGTGGAGTCTTCTGGAGAATGACCAAACAGGTCAAATAATCCTTGGAGCTCCGTGTCTGTTGTGCTTCCTCCAATGCCTACCAGGCTGCACTAGAAATGCAGGCTGTTATTTTTCAAGGACATTGTAGATCTGGAGAGTGATAGATAGGCTAGGACAGATTAAAATACTACGAAGTTTACTGTTCTTACTGAGATTTAGCTGTCTGTCTTGAATAAATGTTATCTGGGTGGCTGCAAGCCTTTGAATTTCCAGAGTTATGAAAAGTTGATTCTGAGAAATTTTGACATTTGCTTATTGCTTATGGAGAAAAGAATTTTCAAAGATTAATATACCGCGACTTCTGACGATGCCCTATAGTCATGTAGAACTATTTTTTAAACTTTGTATAGGTCAGGGAACATAACAAAGCTATTCTGTTAGTTTTACCATTATTGAAAGTTATGTTTTATGCACAATCAATGTGAATACACATGAATCTGTATTTTTTGCCTTTCCTTTCTTAGATATATAGTCTTCTTTTTCTGGAGTATGAAATTTAAATGTACTTTTGTATTTACCTCAAAAACTCAAGCTCTAGTGAATCAAATATCGCTATCATGAGTAGTAATAGGTCTCTAACCCAATAGTTTAAGGGAAAGATAGATATATTAACATTTATTGAGAAGTGCAACAACTCAAAAGTTTGGGCAGACCAGCAATTTACCTGACTCTACTTCTTTAAGAGTTTCCCCATCGATTACTGAATACCCTTTGTGTCTTTTTCCTTCAATTACCCTGGAAGAACCATGTATGAATAAGTGTCGTCCTGTTTTGAAGGGGGTCTCCCCTAGGTCTGGTCTGACCTTTGGTAGTCAATTAAATTTAGACATAAGTGCTCCTTCTTTAGATTTGGATCTCCTGTTAGGAAACCTGCTGGGATGAGTGAATTATTAGTAGTTAAGGTTAAATCATCTTTTTCTAGCAAAATAGCCTTATATTTCAGGATTCTGAAGTCAGCAAGCTACCTCCCAGCTTTTTGATTTAGTACTGCTCTAACTTGGCAGGGTGTGCTTACAGTTAACTTTGCCTTAAAAGTTAACTTTCTGCTTTCTTCAACTAATATTGCCGTAGTGGCAACAGATTGAATGCATTGAGACCCATTGAGGTGACAGGGTCTAAAACATTTGATAAGAAGGCTACAGACTGCTGGCAGCCACCGAATTCTTGGGTAAGCATTCCTATAGCCACTCCATTATTTACATTGACAAAAAAGACGGAAGGGCTTTTCTGGAGAAGGCAGAGCTAACACTGGGGCAGTCATAAGTCTTTCTTTTAATTCCTCAATTTGGTCGACTTCCTCAGAAGTCCACAGGACTCAGATTTTTCTTGAGTACGCTTCTGGTATAGCAACTTACTGCGTAAGGTATATGAGTCAATCCATGAGCAGCAGTATCCAACTAATCCTAGAAACTTTCCGAGCTCATGCTTCGTTTGAGGCAAGGGTAAAGACACAATGCCTTCAACTCACTCCAGACCTATTCTCCGCTTGCCTGCACTTATTAAATGGCCTAAATATATGACCTCAGATTCTACATACTGAAGCTTTTTCTTTGAGACTCATGATCCCTCAGAGTGTAGATGATCAAGGGTATGTATGGAAAAAGTGTTTACTTTTTCTACAACCTCTCCTGATATGAGGATATCATCAGCATACTGGAGTATGCATATGTGCTTTGGAACAGAAACCTTTTCTGGCACTTATTCTAGACCCTGACTAAACAGGTTGGATGTGTCTGTGAACACTTGGAGCAAAACTGATCACTGATACTGTTGTTTTCACCCTGACTGGAGGGCTTCCCAGTCAAAGGTGAATATGTCTTGGCTATTTTCAGCTATGGGGCAAAAAGTGTCTTTTATGTCTATCACAGTAAAACATTGGTGATTATATGGAATTTTACTGAGAATAGTGTAAGGGTTAGGGACAACAGGGCAAGTGGTTTGGACTATTTGGTTGGCAGCTCTAAGATTATGTACTAACTGGTATGGTCTGTCTGATTTCTTGACGGGCAGTATTGGGGGTTATAAGGAGACACACAAGGCTCAAGAAGCCCATTTTTCATGAGACTTTCAATTATGGGCTTTAACTTGATCTGTCCTTCTAAAGGGATAGGGTATTGCTTCCTCCTCAACACTTCCTCGGGGCTTTTTAGCTTGATGTGAGTTGGGGGAATGTGAAGTTTTCCTCAGTTTCCTTCTCTGGACCAGACATCGGGGTGAATACATTTCTCATTTGCGGTGGTGAGTAAATTTAATGAGGTGAGGAATCCTTTTGGACTAACTTGTAAGCCTATGTCTAACTTCAACATTAATCCTCTTCCTAATAAGTTAGTTCCTGCCTCAGGGGGTCAACAGAAATTGGATATGAGTCAATCGTTCTTGGTATTTAACTTCTGTATTTTCTAAGACTTTTGCTTTAAATCCTTCTCCTTTTACCCCAGAGACTAAAAGGTCTTCTGAAGAGCAGGCAATGTTAGATGAAGGAAAACAAACGGAGGAGCGAGTGGCCCCTGAATTAACTAGAAAGGTGATAAACTCATTATTGGGTCCCAATTCTAAATTTATCAAGGGCTTCTGGTGGGACTTGAAGTAAAAGAGACAGAGTTCCTGACCGCCCTCAAAGGGCATGAGGGGCAGGGCTTCTTTCTCTCTTTCTAATTTGGGACATTCTCTTTTGAAGTGGCCTACCCTTCCACATCTGTAACACCTATCTTGTCCTTCTTCTCTCCCAGCTCTAGGATTTTGTGACTTTGTTCCCTCGTACTCTTTAGAGACTCTGGTAGATGAGGGCCTGGTTCCTCTAGAACCAGGTCTTTTAAACAGCGGTCTGGACCCTTTGTAGTTTTTGGCCTCCTGGAAACTTTGTTTAAAAGTATGTGGATTTGGGGCCACCCGCTAGAAAGTGAATAGCATAAGTTTTGCCTTTTGTTTTGTTTCTTTTTATGTCTTCTAACGTACTTTTTGAGCTTCTCTGAGAAGTTCACTCAGAGGTTGGCCTTCCCAATTTTTTAATGTTTGTAACTGTTTTGAAATATTTAACCAACTCTTAGTGACGAAGTGGAGTTTTAACAGTCCTTGTCCAAGGGGGTCTTCTAAGTTTAGGGCTGAATATTGTTTCATTTGGTCCTTCATTTTGTCTAGAAATTTCATAGGCCCCTCATCGTTTTCCTGTTGTATATCAAGTGCTTTAGAAAGGTTGTGGGTTGGGGTACAGATGTCCTAATTCCCTTTATTATTATTTCCCTTAGGTCTTGCATATTTTCCTGGTGAGCTGGGTTATTATTGCCCCACCAGGGCTCTCGGCCGGGAAACTTTTGATCCGCGGTAGGAACATCTTGACCGGGAGCTTGTTCATGCTCTCAAATTGCCATAGCAGCCCCATGGATCATCCCTCTCTCTTCCCCAGAGAAGAGAATGCCCAGAATGGACACTAACTCGACCCAGGTGTATAACTGAAGTCCCAGGAATTGATTAACTTGATCTGCTACCCCATAAGGGTCATATAATAATGGCTTGAGTTCCTTCCTTAAATGCTGGACTTCTGAACTAGTTAAGGGAGCACTTACAAAGTCAATGGCCCCCACTCCCTGTGGTACTTCTTTCAAGGGGAAGAGAGTCAGAGCTGCCTCCTTAGATGTGCAGGGAAAATGGGAAATTTTGGATATCTCTTTTACATTGTTCTACTTCATGTTGGAGTCCCTTTAGGGAGGGGCACTTAGGCTGAGAGCGAACAGGTTCATGGGTGATGATTCCCAGGAATCAGGATTGTAAGGAGGAGAAATAACGTGGACAGGGGAAGAATCTGGGGCAGGATCTGGGGCGGCAGCTGCCCAAGGGGAAGTATTGAGGGCCCTGAGTGGGGGAAGGCGGTATAGGGGATCTCATGCACTGGAGTCCTTTGGCATGGGAACTAGCTTTTCTGAGTCTTCATTGTGGGGTGCTAGATTGGGTGTTTCCCTAGTTTTTTTAAGGGATAGAGGAGGACAGGTCCCTCTCTCCAACAAAGAGCATAGTCTAGTTTCTCTTGAGACACTGGACTTTTTTCATTTACATGTCAAATTAGGAGTTGACACATCACAACCTCATTCGACCCAAAATTTGGCCAGAAGATTGAGGGTTTAAGGAGGGAACTCTGGGTCCAAACAAAACAGCAATATTTTATCATTTGTTGTTTGTTCTTATGTTTAGTTCTCTTGTTTTTCCAGTATTTTAACATGAGACCTAGGGGACAATTTGGGGAAATATCTTTATTGCTCTTTTATCCTTTTTACTTCCCATTGTGCTTGGAGTATTTCCCATGTTGGGTCCTAGTTAGGCTCAGTTTTTCGTATTAGAAATCTCTTGCCTGTCCTTCCCTGGAGGCTTATTAAGGCTCATTTCCCTTGTACGAGGAATTCCTTGTCTATCCTTCCATGGAGGCTTATTAAGGCTCAATTCCTTTGCATGAGGTATCTCTTGCCTATCCTTTAGCCCCACCTGCTGGAAGTTCCTGGCACCTTTCTTTTGCTTCGTCTGCTCTGGCCGCTTCCCTTGCAGGAATATTTCAGGTCCCTCTTAGCATTGATGGCAGGTCAGTATAAACCCCTGATGGGACCTCCCAAGGGCCGCCCTAAGCCATATGAGGTGACCACAGAACTGCAGATTGGACTCACTCACTCCGCACAACAGTAGTGCTTGCTACCATTCACACACTTTTAACCTCCAGAATCCGGAACACCAAGGAAGTACTTTGTCGCCCCTGAGACTTTTCTTAACTTGGTCTTTGCAGAGTTTACCTAGTCGCTGCGGTACTTGAGCCCGCATTTCCCAAGCTGCCAGTTTGTTTTTTTCCTGCGTTGCTGAGAGTCTGAGTTTATTCGTCAAACTGGGTGGGTCTCGATTCCTCACCTTGAGGCCACCGCAACAAGGTGACGGGGCGCGCCTCCCCACGGTAAAGTACTGGAGACCCCTCCCCAGAGGAGAATGGGCTCCCTGTATGGGCCACCAAAATTGTTACAAATGAATTTCCGTTGCCGCAAAAGAAATAGCACTCAAACATAAATTTAGTTTCCTCAGCAAGGCAATTTACTTTTGCAAAAGGATGCTGCTCGTGTCAATTAAGATAGCAAGTGCACAACAAACAAAGGAGACCAGGGAGTTTTTATATCCTTAAAGCGATCCCCATGTCTGTGTCCTTCCCCATGGGCTGGGGTCAGACCACACAATCTGAGCTGACCCAGTTGGCTACTTGTAAGTATTTTTCTACATATGGAAGGGAGGGGGATGTGAGGTACAGTGGTGGAGTGTGTGAGACGTGCAGTTTCAGGGGAAAAATGGGTACAGGTAAACAAGGGAACAGATGTGAGTTACTGATTAGAACTCAGGGGAGGTTGCGGCCCACATCATGCACACAGTTACTGTTTACAGTAACTAGGGGCAAGGAGAAACAAGAAAGTTGAGTTTGAGAACAAAGGGTAAGGAAGTTAACAGTCTAAACCTTTTGAAGAGAAACTCAGAAAGATTCATTGTATTTTACATGTATTTGAGTACCTGCTTTCAATTCTTGTGAGAGTATACTTGAGGTTATATGGTATTTTTATGTCTAACTTTTTGAAGAACAGCCACACTTTCCACAGTGGCTAAACCATTTTTCAATCCTAACAGCAATATATGAGGATTCCAATCTTGGCAGTATTTGTTTCTTCTTTTCTTTCTTTAATATAGCCATTCAAGTAGATGTGAAGTGATATCTAACTGTAGTTTTGATTTGCATTTCCCCAGTGACTATGATATTGAGTGTGTTCTCATGTGCTTATTTGGTAGTTTGTATATCTTTGGAAAATTACCTGTTAAAGTCTTTGGACACTTTTTAATTGGGTTCTTTTTTTGCTGTTCAGTGATAAGACTTAGTTATATATCCTGGATTCTAGATCCCTTATGTATATATAAATAATATATATTTTATTAATATCTAAATATGGTATTATCTCCCATTCTATAGGTATTATTTCACTTTCCTGATAATGTCCTTCAATACACAAAATTTGTATTTTGAGGTGATGATGATGTCTTATTTATGCATCATTTTCTTTTTTTCCCCTCATGCTCGTGGTGTCACATCTGAGCTATCATATTAAATACAAAGTCATGAAATTCTGTCCATAAGTTTTCTAAGAGTGTTATAATTTTGGCTCTTATATTAAATCATGGATCCATTTTGAGTTAATTTTGGCATATGGTGTGAAGTATAAGTCCAACTTCGTTATTTTGAACATAGATATCTGGTTATCACAGTGCCATTTTTTGAACAGACTATTCTTTACTCAGTGTATGGTCTTAGCATTCTTGTTGAAAATCAATCGGTCATATGTGTATAGAGTTTCTTCCTGGACTCTCAATTTGGCTCCATTGTCTATACGTCATTCTTTATGCCAGTACCACACTGTTTTGAGTACTACTGTTTTGTAGTAAATTTTGAATCACCAACATGTGTTTTCCAGCTTTGTTCTTCTCTTCCTACATTGTTTTTGTTATTCTTGGCCTCTTTGAATTGCATATGAAGTTGTGACATGACTTTTACATTTGTGCAAAATAAAAATCTGTGAAATTTTCATAGGGATTGTGTTGATTCTATAGATAGCTTTGGGTAGTATCGTCATCTTAACAATATTAAGGTGATGACAAATACCCATGAACCAAATAAATATCCATGAAAACAGGATATTTATTTAGTTTTTCTTAAATTCATTGAGCAACATTTTATAGTTTTCAGTGTACATAAAAATCACTTACTCCTTGGTAAAATTTATTCTTTCTTCCAATCCTGATGGCTTTTTTTTTTTTTTTTTTTTTTTTTCATTTTGCTCTGGCTGGAACTTTCAGTATAATGTTAAATAGCAGTAGTAAAAGTGAGCATTTGTTCCTCGATCAAAATTGTGAACACCAAGTATCTGAGACAGGTCTCAATCAATTTAGTAAGTTTATATTGCCAAGGTTATGGACGTACCTGTGACACAGTCTCAGGAGATCCTGACAACATGTGACCAAGGTGATTGGGGTGCAACTTGCTTTTATACATTTTAGGGAGACATGAGACATCAATCAATATGTGTAAGATGTACATTGGTTCTGTCTAATAAGGCAGGACAACTTGAGGCTGGGGCTTCCAGGTCATAGGTAGATAAGAGAAAAAAAGGTTACATTCTTTTGAGTCTTTGATCAACCTTTCACTGAACACACAATTTACTTGTGAGAAGGGGACAGAGGAAGAGTCACTTATGCTTTAGTCTGGCTCAGTGAATCTACATTTTTACATAAACAATAGGGCAGAGAAAGCAATCGGATATGCACTTGTCTCAGGTGAGTGGAGAGATGACTGAGTTTTGTCTGTCCTTCGTTCTGCACCCATGAAGATAAGCTATCAATTTACATTAACTAGGTGAAGTTCAACAGAACTGTTTTAGGGTAAAGATCTTGAGGGCCATGAGGACTTTTCTTGTGGGCAAATTGTGAAGGAAGAACGTAGCGGTTTTTAATCTTTGTCGCTATCTTATTTAGAAATAAAATGAGAGGTAGGTTTGCCTGATGCAGTTCGCAGCTTGACTTTTCCCTTTGGCTTAGTGATTTGGGGGTCCCTTATTTCATTTTCTTTTAACAGTCCTAACATGTTCTGTGTGCACTTGAGAAGAGTGTACATTCTGTTGTTGATGGGGAGAGTGTTCTACATATGTCTGTTAGGTCTAGTTGACCTAACATGTTGTTCAAGTCCTCTATTTCTTTATGATCTTTTTTTCTGGTTATTATGTTCACTATTGAAAGTAGACTATGGAAGTCCCTATTTTGGTAAAACTGTCTATCTCCTCTTTCAATTATGTCAGTGTTTGCTGCTTATTTTAGGGCCTGTCACTCAAGAGAGGTTGCAGCCCACATCATGTACACAGTCTTCTAGGCTGCCAAGAATACATGTGATTTCATTTTTAGGCCTGACTTCTGAGATATTGTTCCAAAGTCAAAAGAGCTTATTATTTTAACAGTGTTTGGTTAGAAGTTGCGTTTAAATCTCTAGTGCCAGTGAAGCTTCTGCCCTCTGTTGTTGGATCTGTGTGCAGCATGCGGAATATTTCCAAAAACTCTTTCTATCCTTTTGTCATATATCTTGAGTGTGTGGAGCTTAGCACTTGCATACAGCTTCCCAACCTCAAAGGAACAATAATGAAGGATAAAGTAAGAGATTTCTAGATAAACAAAAACTGGGAAAGTGTGTTATTACCATTGCCCTGCCAAAGATACTTTGGAAATCTTTCCAAATAAAGGAAAGGACACTAGACAGTAATTCAAAGCTGTATGTAGAAATAAAGAACACTGGTAAAATTAATTACATAAATAGATACAGAGGATGACATTATTTTTAATTTTTGGTTTATAACTTCTCTTTTTCTTTACTACCTGATTTAAAAGACAAATGTATAAAGTAATTACAAATCTATGTTGTTAAGCACATAATGCTTAAAATGTAATTTGCAACAATAACCAAAACACAAGGATGGGAGGTAGTTAGAGCTATGTAGGAACAGAGTTTTTAAATACTGTAGGGGCTAAGTTGGTTCTAATTCAAAATAGATTATTGTATATTTTAGATTGTGAATTATAATCCTCAGGGTAATTACTAAGAAAATAACAAACTGTGCCATATAAAGAAACGTACACAAACAGAAAAAAGAAGGCAAAGTAATACCCTAGAAATTCAAACACAACAGAACACAGCAATAAAAGAAATACTAAAACAAATACTAAATAGTAAATAATAATAAATACTAAAAAAAATTATTGTAGATTTATATAGAAAGGCAGGAGTCCTTTTTTAACAGTAACTATTTTAAATGAAAATGGATTCAACTCTTCAATTTAAAGGAAGAGATTAGCAGAAGGATAAAATAACAAACAAACAAAATGACCAAATTATTTATTGTTTAAAAGAAACCCATTTTAGATCTAAAGACACAAACAGGTAAAAAGTGAAAAGATGTAAAGATATTCCATGAACATAGGAATCAAAAGAGAGCTCTGGTGACTATCAGACAAAAGAGACTTTAAGTAAAAATTGTTACTAGTGACAAGTGCAGTTTACATGGATGAAATAGTTTTCTCATCTAGAAGATATAATAATTATAAACAAATACTACCTAACAACAAAACCTAAAAGTACATAAAATGAAATCTAAAGGGAAAAATATACAGTTCTACAATAATAGTGGACAATTTCAATACCTGACCTTCAATAACGAATAGAACAATGAGACAAATTACCAATAAGAAAATAGAGGACTTGACAACACTATACCCTAACTGAATCTAATAACACATACAGAACACTGCACTCAACAATAGCAGAGTGTCAATTCTTCTAAAGTACACTTGGGACATTCTCCAGCATAGACCATATGTTTGGTTGCAAAACAAGTCTCAATAAATTTAAAAATATAGAAATTATACAAAATATTTTCTCTGACCACAACAGAATAAAACTAAAAATCAAGAAGAGAAGGAAAACAACAACTCACAATATGTGGAAAGTAAACATCACTCTTACCTAATATGCCAAAGAAGAAATCCCAGGGGAAACTGGAAAATACTTAGAGATAAATATAAATGAAAATGCAATTACCAAAACTTATGAGATGCAGCGAAAGCAGTGCTCAGACAGAAATTCATGGCTGTAAATGCCTAGATTAAAAAGGGTAAAGATCTCTGATAAATCACCTAAATTTACACCTTCAGGATCTGAAAAAAGAAGAACAAAATAAATTCAAGACTAGCAAGAGAAAGGCACTAGAGGTTAGTATAAAGGTTAGAGCAGAGATAAATGAGATAGAGAACAGAGAAACAATAGAGAGTATCAAAGGTTGGTTATTTGAAAATATATTTGAAAAATATCGATTAACCAAGGGAAAAGAAAAAGAAATCTTGAATTACTTACACCAGTGATAAGGACAAGACAGAACTTTTTTGCACTTAAGGCCTGATTGGCTATGTTTAAATGTAACCTCTACATGAGAGGACCAAAAGAACACCTTATTTAGCAATTTAAAAAAGCAGAATAAAAACACATACAATGATCTGGAAACAGTAAAGAATGCCCACTTTAATAATAATAATAATTTTTTATTAATTTTACATTTGCAAAATATATTTATGTCACTTTTCTTCCTCTTTGGTTCATTTTATACAACTCAGATGGCTCTGCTTTTGTTCATCAAGTGTCACACTAAAGTAAATAAATATGTTAAATTATGTAGGTTTTCTGTAATAAACCCAAACCAGTAGAGCTAGATTTAGTTGCTCCAGCAGTCTTATTTGCAACTCATTCCAATGGTTGAAACAATTATTTATTTTTATAATTTTTAAAAACTTTAGCCAGATAAGCTATTGTGTGTGTGTGTGCGTGTGTGTGTGTATACATAGAAGTTTGCTAGAGCAGTGTGAGAGACTGAGTACCACCGCCCAGAGAGAGGTGAGACAAACAAGCTTACATAATGGTCCAGCCAACCCTTAAAAGACTTAAGCGGTCAAAGACTCAGTTACCCCCAAAATAAACCAGAGGCTGAGCAATGGGGGAATTAGGGGATCTATCACCACAATGAAGGGTCAGTGACTGACAAACGTTTAGAAAGCAAAGACTAAACGCATTCCCGTTACACTGGAGGACACAGAGCAACAGGAGCCACTTTTCAGGCAGAGATCAGGGAATGCAATCCATCTTGCATCTGCAGCTGAGGGTCCCTGGCACCTCCTCAGAGGACACTGGTAGCATGTCAGTGGTCCTCCACTTCACCGAGTGACAATGTCTTAAGGGTCCCAGAGTGTGAACCTGGGCATCCCTCTTACTGGTCCCAAGGGTTCCTCCCAAAACGGATACTATTCCTTCCGGAGGCTTGGCCAAATCTATTACTAGCCTTCCACATTCAACTCAGCCCCAGAAAGGGAGTCTCTTTTTGTCCCGTGGGGTCTCTGAGTTTGAGGTAATGCCAATGTACTGGAGGTTGTAGAAAATAACCTATGTAGTGGGGCAGTCACTTTAAAACTTAAGCAATCTACATGCAATATTAGCTAGTGTTTTAATCTCAGTAACACTTTTTACCAAAATAGTTTCTCCACACAACTTATAATGTATAGGGCAAATTTTAAAATACTGCTGGAAATGGCTGGGCACGGTGGCTCACACCTGTAATGCTAGTACTTTGGAAAGCCGAGGCAGGTGGATCACTTGAGGTCAGGAGTTCCAAACCACCATGGTGAAACCCCGTCTCTACTAAAAATGCAAAAAATATTAGCTGGGTGTGGTGGTGGATGCCTGTAATCTCAGCCACTTGGGAGGCTGAGGCAGGAGAATTGCTTGAACGGGGAAGATGGAGGTTGCAGTAAGCTGAGATCACCTACTACACTCCAGTCTGGGAGACAGAGCGAAACTCTCTCAAAAAATAAAAATAAAAATAGATAAATAAATTGCTGGAATATAATATGTTTTAAATTTCAGTGTTGAAATTCCTATGGGAAATAAAAGGCGACACACTGCTTTTCCACTTTCTATTTCATGTCTGTGGCTTCAAGTGCAAAAAAAGTTCTCTCTTGCTGCTTGTCACTGGTATAATGATTATTTTGTTTTCCTGGCTTTGCTCTTAGGAACATGAACCTTTTTGTGGCTTTATGGTAATGGAATATTTCTAGTTGTTTAATCTCAAGAAAATATTTTTACACTGTGTAAGTGATGATTGTTTTCAGTTTAAATGATTGGTATTAGTGTATATAAAGTAAAATTATCTCAAAATTTATTATTTTTCCTGTTATTTTTAAACACTGAAAAATAAATGGAAATCTATAAACCTTTAGTCATACTCAGCCAGTTAAGAGTTTTTCTTTCAGATTTTATCATCAAGAGTTGCTTATAAATATTTATGACATCAAACTCTTCCAAGATTAGTCATCTTAAAAAAATGGGACATGAGTCACAAACTGGTTTGGTTTTTCGATAATTCTTTTTTGTTTTTGTTTTTGTTTTTGTTTTTATTTTTTGAGACGGAGTCTCGCTCTGTCGCCCAGGCCGGAGTGCAGTGGCCAGATCTCAGCTCACTGCAAGCTCCGCCTCCCGGGTTCACGCCATTCTCCTGCCTCAGCCTCCCAAGTAGCTGGGACTACAGGCGCCCGCCACCTCACCCGGCTAGTTTTTTGTACTTTTCAGTAGAGACGGGGTTTCGCCGTATTAACCAGGATGGTCTCGATCTCCTGACCTCGTGATTCGCCCGTCTCGGCCTCCCAAAGTGCTGGGATTACAGGCTTGAGCCACCGCGCCCAGCCAGGTTTTTCGATAATTCTTGATGTGAATTCCACCTTCACTTGACCATGTATTCACATGAACATACTCTCTCTCTTATTCCTTGTTACCAAACTAATCTGAGAGAACGTGGACTCGTCACATCATCATTATCATGCTTAAAATACTTAAAATACTTTAAATAATTCCTTTGCTCAACAGACTTTGTTTTGGTACAGTGGAGTCATAACTGGTAAGATGGGTAGTTTTTAAAGACTGTGCCTAAAGACAAAATTGAGCATGCTCAAAATGATCCTTGAACATCTCCTAAATTACCAATAAAGTTCCCTTTACTGCAGTAAAAAAATAAAGATCAACCTGGTGGTCTTCCTGCCTGCTCTGTGTCGTAAAATTTGGTGCCTTATTGCATTATCAAAGGGAAGGCAAGACTGGGTTGTCTAGTCCACAGGAAGACCTGCACCACTGCTGCCTTCACAGGGGTTAACTCAGGAGACAAAGGAGCTTTGGTTAAGCTGGCAGAAGCTATCACGACAGATATGATGAGCTCTGCCGTCAGTAGAGAGGCAATGTCCTGGGTCCCAAGTCTGTGGCTCACATTGCCAAGCTCAAAAAGGCAAAGGCTAAAGAACTTGCCAGTAAACTGGGTTAAATGTACACTGTTGAGTTTTCTGTACATAAAAACAATTAAAATAATACAAATTTTCCTTCAAAAAAAAAAAAAAGGAATCTAGAAAGAGAACCACAAAATAACCTCAAAAAGTACAGGAAAGTAAATAACAAACTGAAAACAGAAATGAATGAATAAAAAAATAAAATATACAAAAGAACATTTTTAAAAGCTGGAATTACAGGCATGCACCCCCACGCCCAGCTAAATTTTGTATTTTTAGTAGAGATGGGATTTTCACTATGTTCATCATGCTGATCTTGAACTCCTAGCCTCAAGTGATCTGCCCACCTTTAGCTTCCCAAAGTACTGGGATTATAGGCGTGAGCTACCGCTCCTGGCCGCAGTTAAGTACTTCTAATTCTGCTGAAGCATCAGACAAATCAGCTTTTACTGTTGTGGCTGAGGTAATGGTCCTTGTTATAGGGTAAAGTAAGGCTGTCCTGACATGCTGAAACAAGAGTTAACAACATCGAAAACTAAGCCATTACAACAATTAGACTACACTAACTACACCTGAATTAAGACTATTTGAGAAAACATGACCTGGATTATTCCACCAGAAAACGAAAATGATCCTTCACTAGCTGAGGTTCTGGATGGCATGAAAGAAACAAAACAAAATGTATAGCAGAAACAGTGTCTCTGTCAGCTCAGACTGCTTTTTAAAAATATATCATAGACTGGGTGACTTAAAAAACAGAATTATTTTCTCTTGCAATTCTAGAGATGATTTGGTTCTTGGTGAAAGCTCTCTTCCCGGCTTGCAAGTGACCTCTTTCTTGGCGCATCTTGGCATGGTAGAAAGAGGAAGGTCTGGTGTCTCTTACTTTCCTTAAAAGGGCGCTGATCCCATCACCAGAGTTCAACCTGCGTGACCTAGTCACTGCCCGAGGGCCCTACTTCCAGACACTTTCACTTTGGGAGTCGGGGTTTTAACACATGAGCTTTAAAAAGACACAAACATTCAGCCCATAACAAAAGAGGAAGCTAAAAACATCAACTGTTGCCTAGTTACCCATTTCAGAAAAGACTTTTAACAGCTATGAGTAAGTCTCCTCTTATTTCCTTTCTCATTATACATGAAGATTGACATTTGTCAAACTTACGGTTCATTCTTTAATTAGAGAACATGCAGGCCAGTTAACTCCCAGAGATGAGGGCAGTGACTGAGGAAGCTTTGTGTGTCCCTTTCTGAGAAGATGAATGTGTCCTCATTTGCATGAGCAATGATGCCTTTTAGGAAGTCAGTTACGTGTAAACAGTATGTTGCATGAAAGTTTAAACACAGCCGGGTGTGGTGGCTCACGCCTGTAATCCCAGCACTTTGAGAGGCCAAGGTGGGCTGATTGCCTGAGGTCAGAAGTTTGACACCAACCTGGCCAACATGGCAAAACCCCATTTCTACTAAAAATACAAAAATTAGGGCCGGGAGCGGTGGCTCATGCCTGTAATCCCAGCACTTTGGGAGGCTGAGGCAGGCAGATCACCTGAGGTCGGGAGCTGGAGAACAGCCTGATCAACATGGAGAAACCCCATCTCTACTAAAAGTACAAAATTAGCTGGGCATGGTGGTGCACCTGTAATCCCAGCTACTCAGGAGGCTGAGGCAAGAGAATCACTTGAACCCAGGAGGCGGAAGTTGCGGTGAGCCGAGATTGTGCCACTGCACTCCAGCCTGGCCAATAAGAGTGAAAACTCCATCTCAAAAATATATATATATTAGCTGGGCGTGGTGGCACACGCCGGTAATCCCAGCTACTCAGGAGACTAGATCAGAGAATCACTTGAACCTGGGAGCTGGAGGTTGCAGTTAGCTGAGATTGCACCACTGCACTCCAGCCTGGGTGACATAGCAAGACTCATCTCAATAACAGCAACAACAACAACAACAAAAATGTAAACACAAATAAAAGGGTATGTTTATGATTATTTGCCAAAAAAGAGAACGCACCAAATAGTATCTGTCATATCTCAGCTTCAGTTTCCTATTGAAACCCTGCTTGTCCTCACGGCTGTATTCCCCAAAATCCTTTGCCAGTTCACTTTTTTTTTGTGGGGATGGGTGGGGGGGTTCTGCCAATGGGAAACAATCACAGGAAATATGATAATGGCAAGAGGAAAAAAAATTTTTTCTAATATTTGACAGTGGCAGATACAGTGGTAAAAGGAGAGGCAGTGAAATGGAAGGAATGACGAGAGTGAGCAGAGAGCGTAGACTCAGGATACATAGTGTGGTTCTGACTGCAATGGCATCTTGTGAAGCAGTTGCAAGCTCTGAATAATATTCTTACTTTTGTTCTATTTCTGGGGACCGTAGTAGCTTCCTGCAGTTGTCACTGATTATGTAATTTTTATTTTCCTCCAGAGCCTCCAAAACTCTATATAACCAATAATTTATAAAATTCTGGAAGATCTATCAAGAAAGTTTTAAAGTGTAACCTAAAGCTTACAAAACTCACTGCCTCACCCCCGACTCCTCCCTCTCACAGTTTTTAGGCACAGATGACTTCGACTATGTATATACTAAAAATCAAAGGAAAAGATATTTGAACCTTAAACAAATCCTTCAAGGCATTAGAAAAGCAGGAGGTGGTCCATAAATACCTTTTATAAGTCAGCATAACCTTTATATTAAACCTGACAAGACATTTAGGAAAAGGAAAAAGTACAGGTTAACATTATTCACAGAGTAGGCCGGGCACAGTGGCTCACGCCTGTAATCCCAGCACTTTGTGGGGCTGAGGTGGGAGGATCATCTGAGGTCAGGAGTTCAAGAGCAGCCTGGCCAACATGGCGAAACCCTGTCTCTACTAAATACACAAAAATTAGCTGGGCTTAATGGTGGACACCTGTAATCCCAACTACTTGGGAAGCTGAGACAGGAGAATTGCTTGAACCCGGGAGGTGGAGATCGCAGTGAGCTGAGATTGCGCCACTGAACTCCAGCCTGGGAGGCAGAGAAAGACTCCTTCTCAAAAACAAACAAACAAACAAACAAACAACATTATTCACAGAGAAACTATAATCTTAAGAAAATCTTAGCACCCAGGATTTAGTGTTATTTAAATAATATAATGTATCATTAATAAGTTGGATTTTCTCAGTAATTCAAAACTGGCTTAACATTTAAAAATAAATAAATGTGACTTCCAGCTTCTACTTTGGGATGTTGAGAAATAAAAGAAGTGTCACTCTCAGTCTTACCATACAAAAAGGGCCAGATCAATTTTAAATTTATGACTTTTTGGAACTCATCGGAGGGCTGGTATCATGGAGAAATTAAAACTGTTCCAAAATCTAAGGAGAGGCAGTGTCTGTTTTCAGACACAAACAAGTTATCACATTAGGCAGGCAGAACTAAACACTTTTAAACTTTTTTAAACTTAACACTTTTCAACATTTCTAAGCTAAAATAGCTGAACAATTGGTGATGACTGAGTGAGGGCTGGAAAATAGTTTGAAACACCTGGGACATGTAGAAAGTGAAGGAATCTGTATTTCCTTTTGGTGTCTGTCTTTATGAACAGTGCGGGCTCTAACAGCAAAATGTGCAAAGAGCTCTAAGAAGTATTTATTGTGATACAGATGAGGAGGAGGAGCCCAGCAGCCATGAAAAAGGAGCAAGAGATCGTTCTCTTTTACATCCACTATAAAACAAGTCGGGCCAGACTTAGTGCATTAATGAACACTAATTACGGCTGGGGGGAAAATGGTGGCAAAAAGAAAAAAAAAAAATCCTATTCTTGAAAAAGAGCCAGGATTAAACACTGAGCACAAGAACCATATTCAGAGAGATGCAAGAGAATGGAGAAGGCCACATCCCCAAGACTCAGGAACAAAATGCATGCTCCAGACCGACAATGAAAACAAGAGACCCCACCACTCCAACCACCAAACTAAGTTAGCTTTAAATAACAAGTGACATCCATCTCTAAAATAGACATATTAGAAAAAAAATTCAAAATAACATGTGACAATAGAATACTTCTGAGAGACAGGCAGGAAAGTGTTAACCTAAAGAAATAAACTGAGGCAAAAATTAATAGACAATTAATTTGGGCCACGGTTGAAGGCAGCTACCCAGGACACACTTCCTGTTTGCCTTGAAGAATGCTCTGCTCAGCCTTTGTTATAGCAGGGTCTTAAGGCAAAAGGGAACAAGGAGTGGACTGAGACAAAGCTGCTTGATAGGAATTCCCATTGGTTTACAGAAATAATACTGATTAGTAGCTGGCTATATACTGTTGATCTCTAGAGTATCAGTTATGGCGTTCAGCAGATGTAATTTTATGGCTACTTCACATCTGTATGTCTAGATCCCACACAAGAAGTGGCTTCAAGAGGTAATTATTTAGTTCAAGGAGGTAGCAGAACATAACTGCTGTCACACACTGTCACATTTCAGTGCCTCTGTGGGCCTGATAATTAAAGGAGCTCATGTTCCTCAGATAAATTTCTTTTCTTTCTTAAAAGGAATAGAGGATAGAAAGAGACCCTCTCTGATACACAGCACAAAAAGAAAAACTAAAACTCAGAATCAGACACGGATTTGCTTAACTAATGCCCCACCCAAAGTATAAGCAAGCTCTAGAGGAATTTGAAGCCCGTGGTGCACTGAAAATAACCATGTGACGACAACCAAGTGACTCCTAAAAAGATTAGCAGGATGGGTACAGTGGCTCACACCTGTAATCCTGAGGTCAGGAGTTTGAAACCAGCCTGGCCAACATGCTGAGACCGCATCTCTACTAAAAATACAAAAAAAAAAAAAATTTAGCTGGGAGCGGTGGCATTCACCTATAATCCCAGCTACTCGGGAGGCTAAGGCAGGAGAATGGCATGAGGATTAAGAGATTAAAGTAAAAGACAGGCATAAGAAATGATAAAAGTATTATTTGGGAACTGATGAATGTCCATATTTGGTGTACATTTAATAAAATGACATACATAAGCACATACAAATCATTTTACATAATCTGCTGTGAAATACATTGACTCCTTTTCCACCTTACCTCTGAAGTGTTTCCTCTTCCTTCCTCCCTATCACTTTCATCATCTTCTGTCTCTGCTGCTGCATTATTTTTAGGGCTACCTCCTCCAAGCAGCAAGTTAATTGTTTTGTTCCAAACATTTGTGCTAGTTGACGTTCCTCCTCCTCCTCCTCCACCTCCTCCTCTTCTTTTTGTTCTTCTTTTCTTCATCCTCCCTCCTCCTCTCCCCTCTTCCTTCTCCTCCCGCTCCTCCCCCCCTTCTCCTTCTCCTTCTCCTTCTCCTTCTTCTTCTTTCTTCTTCTGGGTCCAGATGTTCCATGAGAAGTTTGAATTCTAGATACTCTTTTACTATACTCCCATGCTGGATAGTTTGTAAAGAAAGAGGTTTATCTCAGGGTTCTGCAGGCCGTAAAAGAAGCATGGCTCTGGCATCTGTGTATGGTGAGGGCTTCAAACTGCTTCCACTCATGGCAGAAGGTGAAGGGGAGGTGATGGGGAGCTAGTGTGCTGGGCTTTTTAAACAATCAACTCCCATGGGAACTAATAAAGGGAGGCCTCACTCATTACTGTGAGGACAGCACCAAACCATTCATGAAGGATCTGCTCTTATGAACCAAACACCTCCCATTAGGATCAAAATTCAACATGAAATTTGGAGGAGACAGATATCTAAACGATGTCATTTGTGTAAAAATACAAAATAAAATTAAAAACCTGGCAAATCAAACCAGGAAAAGCCATGAAGGGAGGGTTCTCATGCATGAATCCCTGATAACACAAATGGCCAGGAACAGTGGTTCATGACTGTAATCCCAGCACTTTGAGAGAATGAGGTGGGCAGATCACTTGAGGTCAGGAGTTCGAGACCAGCCTGGCCAACAAGGTGAAACCCCCATCTCTACTGAAAATACCAAAAAAATTAGTCAGGCATGATGGCACACACCTGTAGTCCCAGCTAATGGGGAGGCTGAGGCATAAGGATTGCTTAAGCCTAAGAGGCAGAGGTTGCAATGAGCCAAGATTATACCACTGCACTCCACCTGGGTGACAGAGTGAGACTTCATCTCAAAAAAAAAAAAAAAAAAAAAAAACTATCACAAAACACTCTACATAAACCACAACCTTGCATGAAGTCATCTTATACAAGGCTTGGCAGTTCCCTGTTAGAATACACCCCCTAGATCAACAGGGAAATATTATAGCTACATTTGAGCCTTTTTCTTTTAAAATACTCACAGAATTTAAACAAGTTATTAATCAGTATGGACCAGGTTCTCCTTTTGTAAGGAAACTGTTAAAGAATACTGCTGTTTCCAGTCAGATGATTCCTGTTGACTGGGATGCTCTTACTTGAGCTTGTCTAACTCCTGCTCAGTTTTTACAATTTAAAAATTAGTGGACAGATGAAACTTCCATTCAGGCTGCTTGCAATGCCCAGGCCCAACTTCAAATTAATATAACTGCAGAGGAACTTTTGGGGGTCGGTGGCTGAAGTGGTTTAGATGTACAAGTGGTCATGCAGGATGATGCCATAGAACAGCTTACAGGAGTGTGCATTAGAGCTTGGGAAAAAATCACTTCAGGTGCAGAACAATACCCTTGCTTTAGTGTTGTAAAACAGGTACCAAAAGAACCATACGTGGATTTTATAGCTTGATTACAGGAGTCTCTTAAAAAGTTGATTACAGATTCGGCTCCATAGGATATAGTGTTGTGGTTATTAGCTTTCGACAATACTAATCCTGATTGCCAGGTTGCTCTGCAAGCTATTAGAGGAAAAGCACATTTAATTGATTATATCAAGGCCTGTGACGGTATCAGAGATAATCTGCATAACGCTACTTTTTTGGCATAGGCAATGGCAGGACTGAGAGTGGATAAAGGAAATACTCTGTTTCCTGGAGCTTGTTTTAACTGTGGGAAGCATGGTCATACTAAAAAAGAATGTAGAAAAAATCAGCAAGTCAGGCTGCCATATAGGGAAAAAAGAAAACTGTTGAGTCTGAAATACGTCCAAAATGTAAAAAAGGAAAACATTAGGCTAATCAGTGTCACTACAAGTTTGATAAAGATGGGAATGCGATTTCTGGAAATGCCATGTGGTGCCTGTCCCAGGCCCCATTCCCAACTGGGGCATTTCCAGCTCAGGCCATTCCCTCACCCCTGTACAATGTCTGTCACCCGCCACAGCCGATAGTGCCCCAGTAGATTTATGCTGCACAAAAGCTGTGAGCCTTCTGCCCGTGGAAGCCCCGCAAAAGGTCCCAACAGGAGTCTGTGGACCATTGCCAGCGGGGATGATAGGATTACTTCTAGGCAGGTGTAGTTTAAATTTAAAAGGGGTACAAATACGTACAGGAGTCATTGATTCAGATTACAATGGGGAAAGTGAAATTGTTATACCTACTTCTGTTCCCTAGAAAGCAGAGCCAGGAGAGTGTATAGCACAGCTCCTGATTGTGCCATATGTGGAAATGAGGAAAAGTGAAATTAAATGAACAGGAGGATTTGGAAGCACAAGTAAACAAGGCAAAGCAGCTTATTGGGTGAATCAAATTACTGATAAATGTCCTACCTGTGAAATAACTATTCAAGGAAAGAAATGTAAAGGTTTGGTAGATACAGGAGGACATTTCAATCATTTCTCTACAACACTGGCCATCCGTGTGGCCAATTCAACCTGCTCAATTTAACATAGTTGGGGTTGGTAAAGCCCCTGAAGTATATCAGAATAGTTATATTTTGCATTGTGAATGGCCTGATGGACAACCTAGGACTATTCAATCAATTATAACTTCTGTACCTATAAATTTATGCAGGAGAGATTTGTTACTACAATGGGGAGAACAAGTTCTAATTCCAGAACAATTATATAACCCTCAAAGTCAACATATGATGCATGAAATGGGGTATGTCCCTGGTATGGGAACTAGGAAAAAAATTGCGAGGTTTAAAGGAACTTCTTCAAGGGGAAAGACAAAGTTCCCGCCAAGGTTTAGGATATCATTTTTGACTGTGCCATTTTTAAGCCTCCAGAACCTATACCTTTAAAATGGTTAATGGATAAGCCAATTTGGATAGAACAAAGGCTGCTGAGTAAAGAGAAACTGGAGGCTTTAGAGGACTTAACATTGGCCTTTAATAGTCTTAGATTTAAAAGACTGTTTCTTTACTATCCCCTTAGCTGAGCAAGACTGTGAATGGTTTGCATTTACAATTCCTTTGGTAAGCAACCTGCAGCCTGCTAAGCATTTTCATTGTTTTACAGATAGGTCTAGTAATGGTATAGCTTCTTATTCTGGCTCAAAAAGTAAAGTTTTCCAGACACCCTATACTTCAGTTCAAAAAGTGAAACGTGTAGCTTTAATTGAGGTATTGACTGCTTTTAACATGACTATTAATGTTATTTCTGATCCTTCATATGTGGTTCATTCCACACAGTTAATTGAAAATGCTCAGTTACGATTTCGTACAGAAAAACAACAGATGATAAAAACAAAAAAGGGGGAGAAACAGGGATTATGGGACAGCTCATACACAATTGAATCTAGCATTATTAACTTTAAATTTTTTGAGCTTGCCCAAAGGCCAGATGTTATCAGCAGCTGAACAGCATCTACAGAAACCAGCTGCAAAGACAGAAGCAAAGCAATTGATTTGGTGGAGAGATCAGATAACAAAAATTTGGGAAATAGGTAAAATAATAACTTGAAGTAGAGGTTATGCTTGTGTTTCTCCAGGCCAAAATCAACAGCCAATTTGGATACCATCAAGACACCTGAAACCTTATCATGAGCCAGATGCTGAGGAAGAGATTTTGAGAGGATCCCGAGGACCCCCTGGTTGCAGGCATGTCAAGGCTGACAGTGAGGAGGACCCTAACTGTCATATGCAACACCCATCAAACACAGCCATCCACCTGGTGACAGATCAAGAAACTGTCACAGATGGCAGAAGAAAACCTGAGGAAAGCAGGACAACCAGTCACAATGAGTAATTTAATGGTAGCTATGATAGCAGATATCCACCGCTGCCATGAGTATTCCTTCAATAAGGGCTGACACAGAGAACAATTATACTTATTGGGCATATTTATCAATCTTGGCTGGCAATAATGCCTGGATGTAATCACTCTATGACACAGTTACACATGCTTGCTGGTCTCAGTATTTACCATAATAAATCTGCTCCTATAATTGAGGCATTCTGCCCTCAAAAACCTATTTGTAAACAAAATAGAACCTGGCCAGAAATAATGAACGTACCTGTTTAGGAAGATTGCATTGCAGAATAGGCAGAGGTGCTGAGCAACAATTCCTATGGAATCATCATTGATTGGTCTCCTAAGGGGATGTTTAGCTTAAATTGCACCTCTCAGTCTGCGTGTCATGGCCACACTATGTTCAACTGGTCTGAACAAAATGGCCAGATGGTAGAAATGCAAGAAGTACAGCAAGAATTCTATTATCTGGAACCATGGTGGTATAGTGGCACCTCAACCTCAAATGATATGGCCAGCTCTAGGAGCTTAACATAAGGATTGGTGGAAGCTATTAATAGCTCTTAATAAGATCAACATTTGGGAAAGAATAAAAAAGCATGTAGAAGGACACTCTACAAACTTGTCTTTGGATAGTACAAAATTAAAGAACAAATATTTAAAACATCCCAGGCACACCTGACCCTAATGCCAGGAACTGGAGTGCTTAAAGGAGCTGCAGACAGATTAGCAGCTAGTAATCCATTAAAATGGATAAAACCACTTGGAAGCTCTGTGATTTCAATATTGATTGTGCCTTTAATCTGTGTGGTTTCTCTTTGTATAGTCTGCAGATGCGGATCCTGACTCCTGCAAGAAGTAGCTCACTGTGACAAAGCTGCCTTTGCTTTTATCACTTTGCAAATCAAAGAAGGGGGACATGTTGGGAGCAGGCCCTCAAAAATCTGGCCATAAACTGGCCCCAAAACTGGCAATAAACAAAATCTCTGCAGCACTGTGACATGTTCGTGATGGCCATAACGTCCACATGGGAAGGTTGTGGGTTTACTGGAATAAGGGCAAGGAACACCTGGCCCAACCAGGGCAGAAAACCACTTAAAGGTGTTCTTAAACCACAAACAATAGCATGAGTGATCTGTACCTTAAGGACTTGCTCCTGCTGCAGATAACCAGCCAAACCCATCCCTTTATTTCAGTCATCCCTTTGTTTCCCATAAGGAATACTTTTAGTTTGTCTATAATCTATAGAAACAATGCTTATCACTGGCTTGCTGTCAATAAATACATGGGTAAATCTCTGTTCAAGGCACTCAGCTCTGAAGGCTGTGAGACCCCTGATTTCCCACTCCACACCTCTGTATTTCTGTATGTGTGTCTTTAATTCCTCTAGCACCACTGGGTTAGGGTCTCCCTGACTGAGCTGGTTTCGGCATATTACAGCTCTTAACAGTGGCGCATCTGGAGTTGTTTGTTCCTCCCAGTGGGTTTGAAGCCACAGTCCTTCTCAGTGAGTGTTACAGCTCTTAAACGTGGCATGTCTGGAGTTGTTTGTTCCTCCTGGTTGGTTTGTGGTCTCGCTGACTTCAGGAGTGAAGCCACAGACCTTCGCAGTGAGTATTACAGCTCATAATGGTATTGTGAACCCAAAGAGTGAGGAGCAGCAAGATTTATTGTGAAGAGTGAAAGAACAAAGCTTCCACAGCATGGGAGGGGACCCGAGAGGGTTGCCACTGCTGGTTTGGGTGGCCAGCTTTTATTCCCTTATTTGGCCCCACCCATGTCCTGCTGATTGGTCCATTTTACAGAGTGCTGATTGGTGCTTTTACAAACCTTTAGCTAGACACAGAGGGCTTATTGGTGTGTTTTTACAGACTGCCTATTGGTGCATTTACAAACATTTAGCTAGACACAGAGCACTGATTGGTGTTTTTGCAATCCTTTAGCTAGACAGAAAAGTTCTCCAAGTCCCCACCCAACCCAGAAGCCCAGCCAGTTTCACCTCTCAATCCCCCCTCTAAACAGGACACCCCAACTGCTGTTGGGAATTGGACGATGACCACTCTAGCTACTTCCTGCTGGATGGGGGCAAAGAAGGGGCCCTGCAGTTGTAGTGTCCTCCAGAGGGGAACTCTTTAGGCCAGTGAAAGGGCCAGTGGGTCACTCCAGGAGTCCTTGGTAGAAGTTGTTAGTTGAGCTCATCTGGGCTTCCATTTGTCAGACCATCTGTAGCTTGATGACATCGATCCTAGAGAAAACAAATTTGACAAAGAAGTTAAAAATACAGGGCCCAAAGGTGAGTAATAGCAAGATGGCTGCCACAGGACCTAGAAAGGGGAGAAGCCATGTTGCCAACTCCAGAGGTTGGTATAAGAGTTTGAAAGGCGTTGTCTGATTTCAGAAGCCTTTTCCTGTAAATGCCAGGTGGCATCTCTTACTATCCCTGACTGGTTAGTGTAAAAACAACACTCTTCACCTAAGAAGGTGCAGAGTCCTCCTTTCTCAGCAGTAAGGAGGTCTAGGCCTAGGTGGTTCTGGAGAGTCACTGCTGCCAAAGAGTCTATTTGGGATTGTAGAGTAAGAATAGATTTCATTATTTCTTGCAAACTGTCTGAGAAATCCTTTGAGAGTGTGTGGTAGTAGGATAATGAAGTAGATAAACTGGCTATTCTGGTTCCTGTAGCAGTAGCCATTCCTAACCCTATAAATAGGGGTATTAGTTGTATGGCTCTGTGCTGATGGACTTGAGCTTTGAGGGGTACTGATAGGGTCTGATTTCCTGGGGCAATGTTAATGTTGAGACTTAGAAAGACTAAGGTGCAGGTGCCTGTCCAGTTAGTGGAGAGGCAGGTATAGGTTGATGTTCCACATAAGAAGAATATACCTTGGCTGGGTAGACAGAACTTGTTGTGTATGTTAAAAAGATGTGTAAGTTTGTTGTTTTCATTTTCCCATACTCCTAGAGTACTTGCCAAGGTAGCTCCAGTGAGCAGCTGGAAAGGGGTGTTGGGAGCAAACTGAGTGGCTCCCTGTGTTCTATTTTCCCATTGGATAAAAAAATATTTTGTATCTACTAGGAACCATTCAAGAGAGTGATTGAAAGGGGATGAGAAGGCATTCACTAGTGGTGGGGGGCGCTGCTGCAGGGGGTCCAGGAGTGAATGGTCATGCAGGGAGTATGTTTGCCATTACAAAACCCGGACTCTTTGTTAAGCAGGGAGGAGACGATGATTTTTGGGGGCCCTGAGAAGCAGACAAGCCATCTGAATGGAGCTGTTTGGGTGACTCGGGAGTTATTATGATCAGTTGGGGCTTGAAGTTGTAGGGTGTAATTACACTGATGGGTAGTAGGTGCCCCAGGGGCAGGCCTGATAACAGGTTGCATTGGATGCATAAAGGGGCTTGGAAAGTTAAGATGGTATTCATAGTTACAGGGCCGTGTATGGGCTTTTCATTTCTTGTGTAATAGGTGACGTTGGAAATGTAAGAATGTAAAAGTTGGATTACACATCCTGTTAGGGTATTCTCAGTCCTATCAGAGATGGGGAAGTTGGCTAATGATTGTATATTTAGAAGTCAGAAATGATCTTTTCCTTCATAATGAGGGTGGTAGGTTAAGTTGGTAAAGACCCATTTTTTTGCAGGAATGGGAGTGGCAAGGTAAGCAGAGGTTGATAGAGAGATACAAAGCCAACAATCGTTTGCCAGGGAAGGATTGGACTGGTTTAACAGAGAGTGGGTTAAGTTGAGAGTCTTGTAGAGGCAATTAGGAGCTAGTGGAAGGGGAGGGGTGGCTGTATGAGGTATCCAAGGAAGCAGGAGGGATAGGTAGGCAAAAAGTAAATAGGAAGGTAAAGAGGGTGCTCTGGAAGACGAGATCATTTTATCCAGGCTGAGTTAAAGGTAAGAGTAAATTGCTGTCAGAAGGAAGGAAGATAGAAATAAGGTTGATGTGATTAAGATTTTCCTCCCAGCAGGAACTACAGTATATAGCCCTATCGCAAAGAGTATGGTTAGTATGCTGCTTAATAATATGATGAAATAGTAAAAGGATTCCATTAAAGGGGTAAGGAAGGGTGTTAAAGAGAAAGATTATGTAGGTTTTCACTTATCTTTTTTAAGGAGGATGGGGTTTTTCTTCAGGATCACTGGTAGGAGCCTCTTTAGTCTGGGATGTTTCCTTCCAAAATAGGAGATGCAAGTCCTCCAATGGTTCACAGGTGTATCGAGGCTGGTCTGACTGATCTTGGGACTCCTGAGCTGATGGTCCCGCAGGTTTCTCAGGCGGTGTCCAAAATTTAACTCAGATGTGGTGAATCCAAAATTCCACTCCTGCCACCTTAACTGCAGTGGGGGTAGAGAGGATTACCAAGTATGGTCCTTCCCACAAAGAATCCATAGATGGGGAGGTAGAGGGGAGAGATTTGACCAACACTAGATCTCCTGGTTGAAACAACTCTGTTCTCTTTCCTCTGTGACATCCTTTGGGTAGGTTTTTAAGGTTTTGTTGACACTTTGCCAAAGAAGTTACATCTTTCACCAAGTTGGCCGTTTTCTGATCAAGTAGGAGGTCATTTGTGAGAAAAGGTCCATACAGCATTTCATATGGACTGAGCCCCATTTTGTGAGGAGAATTTCAGATTCTCAACAAGGCCATGGGCAAAACAGTAGGCCATGGGAGATGAGTGTCTTGTGTTAGTTTCCTTAAGTGCCTCTCGAGTGTTTCATTTGCCTTCTCAGCCTTCCCTGAGGATTGTGGCCTCCAACTGCAGTGAAGATGATACTGTATTCCTTGCGCCCTGGAAATTTCCTGAGTTATTGTGGCTTTAAAATCCAGACCACTGTTGCTCTGTAAGCTTTGGGGAAGCCAAAATTTAGGAATTGTTTCATGAATTAGGACTTTAATCACTTCCTGAGCCTTCACTGTCTTGCAGGAGAAAGCGCCTATCCAATTTGTAAAGGTATCAACACAGATCAACAAGTATTGAAATCCCTTTGACTTAGGCATATGGATGAAGTCTAACTGCCAGTCCTCTCCAGGATAGTGACCTATTCTTTGCTCCCCAAAAGGGGCCTTATGATGGACCAAGGGATTATCCTTTTGGGACACCTCACAGGCTTTGACTACCTGTCAGATGGTCCAGAGGAGATTTGGCTCTGTAAATAGGGATTTGGCTATTTGATGAGTGTTTTCAATACCCATATGAAAAGTTTGGTGGAGGGTTTTAAGTATTTTCCACTGGCTGTCTTCGGGCATAAGTACCTTTCCTTCTTCTGTCATTAACCACCCGAGGGGAGAAAACTATGCCCCCATGAAAATCCCCATTTTGTTTCAGTCGGGGAATACGGGGGCTTAATCTCTTGGAGGGGGTTGTTCCATACCAAAGGTCCTTCCGTAGGTATTTCTAATGGGAGGTTCTGCCTGGTGGCAAATTTGGCCTCAGCATCTGCCTGACAGTTTCCTTCTGCCTTTTCTCCTTCACCTTTCTGATAGCTTTGGCAGTGTAAGACTGCCACCTCCTTGGGTTTTTGCACTGCGTGCAATAACTCCATAATTTCCTTGTGGTATTTAATAGGGGTTCCCCCAGAGGTTAGGAACTCCCTTTCTTTCCATATTGCAGCATGGGCATGTAGGATTAGATAAGCATACTTTCTATCTGTATATACATTTATTCTTTTTCCCTTTCCCAGTTCTAAGGCTCGGGTAAGTGCCACTACTTCTGCTAACTCGGCACTGGTCCCTGGGGAAAGAGGCTTACTTTCAAGTACAGTTACATCACTAACTATGGCATAACCTGCCCTTCATATCCCATCCTTCACAAATGAACTTCCATCGCTATATAGGTTAAGATCAGGTTAGCTAAGGGGACTTCTAAAAGATCATCTCGGGCTGCATAAATCTGAACTATAATTTGTTGGCAGTCATGCTCGATTTGTTCCCCATCCTCTGAGAGGAAAGTGGCAGGGTTGAGGGCCTCACAAGTACATATTTGAAGCACTGGTCCCTCAAAGAGTAGTGCCTGGTATCTAAGTAGGTGGTTGTCTGATAGTCGTAAACTTCCTTTGGCACCTAGGAAGCCTCTGACACTAAGACGGTCGCCGCCACAACTACCCATAAACAGTGAGGCCAGCCTTTTGCTACTGCATCAATTTCCTTACTTAGGTATGCCACTGGTCATGGGGTTGCCCCATGAGTCTGAGTGAGGACTCCATGAGCTATCCCTGCTCTCTCTGTGACATATAAAGAGAAGTTTTGTCCTGCTGGAAGGCTTAAAGCTGGAGCTTGTACTAGGGCCTGCTTTAAAGTTTTGAAGGCTGCTTCTGCCCCTGGTTCCCATGCAACTAGATGAGTATTTGCCCTCTGGGTCTCCTTGATTAGAGTATAGAGGGGCCTGGCTATCTCACTGTATCCGGGGATACATTGTTGGCAAAAGCCCAGTGATTCCAAGGAACCCCCACAGCTGTTTTAATATATTGGGATGAGGATAAGCCAGCATAGGCTGTATTCATTCCTTGCTGAGGGCCCTGGTCCCTCTGGCCAAGATTAGGCCTAGATATTTGACTTACTGTAGGCAAAGCTGGGCCTTCTCCCTAGATGCCTTGTACCCTTGATTAGCTAGAAAGTTCAAGAGATCTAGAGTAGCCTGCTGGTACGAGCCTTCCAAACTGGTAGCCAAAAGTAAATCATCCACATACTGAAAGACCAGAGTGCCTGGACTTGAGAAGTGGCCTAGATCTTGGGCCAGTGCCTGACCAAGCAGATGAGGGCTATTCCTAAACCCGTGGGGCAAGACCATCCACGTAAGTTGGGACGTGTGGCCTGTGGGATCCTCAAAGGCAAAGAGAAACAGGGAGTCAGAGTGCAGGGGAATACAAAAGAAGGCATCCTTGAGGTCCAGAACAGTGAACCATTTTGCTTCCTCTGGTATTTGAGAGAGCAGGGATAAGGGTTGGGTACAACTGGATATAGAGGAATTACTGCCTCATTGATGAGTCTAAGATCTTGCACTAGTCTCCACTGACTGTTCAGTTTTTGTACTCTAGAATTGGGATGTTGCAGGGACTGCTGCATTTCCTTACTAAGGCTTGAGCTTTTAAATGTTTAACAATATCCTGTAATCCTTTAAGGGCTTCAGGCCTTAAGGGATATTGCATTTGATAAGGAAAAGTGGTGGGGTCTTTTAGCTTGATTTGGACTGGGCGGGCATTTTTTGCCTTTCCAAATTGCCCTTCCAATGCCCAGACCTCAGGGTTGATTCCCTTCTGAAGTAGAGACAACAAATGAGTAACTTGTTCCCCATATTCATGTAGAGAACAGCTCCAGCCTTGGCTAATATATCCCTCCCTAATAAGGGTGTGGGACTTTCAGGCATGACAAGAAAGGCATGTGAAAAGAGCAAAGTTTCCCAATTACATATGAGGAGGTGGGAGAAATACTTGGTTACAGGCTGTCCCAGGATTCCTCGGATAGTAACGGACCTTGAGGACAGTTGTCCAGGACATGAGATTAACACTGAGAAGGCCGTGCCAGTATCCAGGAGGAAGTCAATTTCCTGGCCCTCAATGGTTAAATGTACCCGGGGCTCAATGAGGGTGAAGATATGAGCTGGCACTTGCCCTGGGCACCCTCAGTCCTGTTGTTGGATCATCTTGTTGGGGGATTCTGGCCCAGAGAACCTTTGTCCTCTGGGGCAGTGTGCCTTCAAGTGATTGCCTTGGCATACTGGACATGGGCGAGGGGGTAGCTTGTTTCTCTTTGAACAATCATTTTTAAGGTGTCTTTGTAAACCATACTCAGAACAAGCCCTCCTGGGTGATTGGCCTGCTCCATTTTCTGTCCCTTCTGAACCACCAAGGTTTGTTTGTCTGAGGGCTGTCACTAAGGTTGCAGCCTTTTTCTGATCTTGCTTTTCCTTTTGGGCCTGTTGCTGTTGGTCCCTATTATAGAACAGCAAGGTTGTCTGGTTTAATAATGCCTCCAGATTTTGTTCAGGGCCCCGGGCTTGCTTTTGGAGCCTTCTTCTGATATCTGCAGGTGATTGGGCAATAAACTTATCTTTTAGAAGCAACTGACCCTCGAGTGAGTTGGGTGACGGGGAGTATATTTTCTTAAGGCCTCCTGTAGCTGCTCAAGGAAGGTAGAAGGATTTTCTTCCTTTCCCTGAGTTATGGTGGACATGATTGAATAATTCACGGGCTTTTTCCTAATTCTCCTTAGTCCTTCTAGACCACAGGTCAACAGACGTTTGCGACTCCAGTCCCCATGGTCTGAGTTGAGGTCCCAATGGCGACGCATACTGGGGATGGCTTGCTGACTGGTAGGGAATTTGTCCTTTTCTTTGGCTGTCATTCTATCATTTACTTGACTAAGATACCAGGTATCTCCAAACTCTCGGACTGCATCTAAAGCCACATTCTTTTCATTAAAGGCCAGAGTTTGACCTAAGAATAGCGTGACATCTCTCCAAATGAGATCAAAGGTTTGCCCTAGACCCTGTAAGACATCTATATACCTATCAGGATCATCTGAAAACTTCCCCAGGTCTGCCTTGATCTGCTTTAAATCAGAGAGGGAGAAGGGGACATATACCCAGGTTGGGTGAAATTTCCCTCCCCCTACAGCTTGAAGGGGACGTAACTGATAACCCAGGGGTTTTTGTGGTCCTTTGGAGATTTATTTGCTTACTTCCTTCTGGGTAGGGAAGATTAGAGGAGGCTTATCATTAATAGGAAGGGGAGCTATAGGGAGGCTAGGATATGGGGGTAAGCTGAGAGGTCCTCCTGCGGGATGTAAATTGCAAGTTTTTCATAGTTGTGTTCAAATTATAATTTCTCCAAGTCCCCACCCAACCCAGAAGCCCAGCCAGCTTCACCTCTCATCATTAAATATCATTAAATAGGAGGCATTATGTAGAATCCTTGGAAAAGTCTTACCAGACCAATCATAGAATCTGAAACCACCTTAGTGAACTTAAAAGTAAGTCTTGAAAAAAATAGAAGTTAGCCATTAGGAGCTTAACTTCATGCAGGAAAAACAGTCCAACACCTTTCAAAGGAATACGTTAATATTCAGCAGTCAACAACATAAATTTGCAACATCCAGCATTCAATGTAATGCTACATCTAACAGAGAAGCAAAAAAGTATGACTCATACACAAAAAATAGAATATTTTCATAAATGACAAAAATGGTAGAATTGATAGATGAAGACTTCCAAATAACTATCATAAATATTATACATATGCTCAATATTTTAAAAATATGAACATGGACCAGGCACACCTGTAATCCCAGCACTTTGAGAGGCCAAGGCAGGTGGATCACCTGAGGTTGGGAGTTCAAGACCAGCCTGACCAACATGGAGAAGACCTATCTCTATTAAAAATACAAAATTAGGTCGGGCGCGGTGGCTCAAGCCTGTAATCCCAGCACTTTGGGAGGCCGAGGCGGGTGGATCATGAGGTCAGGAGATCGAGACTATCCTGGCTAACATGGTGAAACCCCGTCTCTACTAAAAATACAAAAAACTAGCCGGGCGTGGTGGCGGGCGCCTGTAGTCTCAGCTACTTGGGAGGCTGAGGCGGGAGAATGGCGTGAACCCGGGAGGCGGAGCTTGCAGTGAGCCGAGATCACGCCACTGCACTCCAGCCTGGGAGACACAGCGAGACTCCGTCTCAAAAAAAAAAAAAAAAAAAAAAAAAAAAAAAAAAAAATTAGCCAGGTGTGGTGATGCTTGTCTGTATTCCCAGCTACTTAGGAGGCTGAGGCAGGAGAATTGCTTGGACCTGGGAGGTGGAGGTTGCTTGAGCCGAGATCATGCCATTGTACACCAGCCTGGGCAAGAAGAGCAAAACTCCATCTCAAAAAAATAAAAAATAAAATAAAAATAAAAAAAACTATACATACATATATATGAACACGATCATGAGATAAATGGAAAAAAATCCATCAAATTGAACTTCTAGTGATTAGAAAATAAAACACTTAAAATAACTAAGGAAGATTAACAACAGATTAGAAACTGTAGGAAAAAATATGTGGGAACTTGAAGACATGGCCATAAAAGTGACCCAAATGAAACACACAAAGAGGAAAAGAAACAGCAAAAGAATGACCAAATGTTGTGTCTTAGTCTGTTTTGTGCTACAACAGAATACTAATCACTGGTAATTTATGAAGGAAAAAAGTATTTTTCACAATTTTGGAGACTGGGAAGTCCAAGATGGTGGTACCTGCATCTTGCTAGGGCCGTCATGCTGTCATAACATGGTGTAAAGCATCTCATGGCAAGAGAAAGAGCAAGAGAGCGCCAAACTTACTTATATTACAAAACCACTCTCACAATAACAAACCCACTCACATGAGACAATGCTATTAATTTATTCATGAGGGCAGATCCCTCATGACCTAATTACCTATTAAACTCAACACTGTTGCATAAGTTTTCAACATGTGAACTTTGGGGAACAAGTTCAAATCATCGCAGTCATTAACCTCTAGGATAATATCAAGTAATCAAACGTGAGTAATTGGAGTCCTTGAGGCAGAGGAGGGGAAACAGGAAACATATTTGATGCAATACTGGTTGAAAATTTCCCCATATTTGAACTGCAAACTCCACATTCAAGAACCTCAGTGAATTCCAAGAAGAATAACCACAGAGAAAGATTTTCACCACAGCCTAGCATAATCCAATTGCTGAAAACAAGTGATAGGAAAATGTTAAAATAAGTCAAAAATGAAAATACACCTTGCCTCCAAAATTGCAAATATAAGAATGACAGCAAATTTCTGTTTAGAAACCATGAATGCCAGAGATGGGAAAAGACAACTATATGAAATCTTAATGACTAAAAGGAAAATGACGGCCAATCTAAAATTTCATGTTGCAGCCAAAGGTATTTCTTTTAAAAAGTGCACCAAAACATTTACTTTTAGGCTTATGGGCCATATAATCTCTACTGCCACTATTCAACTCTTTCATCATAATTTTTAAAAAGCCACAGACAATACAGAAATAAATACATGTGGCTGTGTTAAAAGAAAAATACAAATAGCAGCCAAGATTTGGTTGGTGAGATGCAGTTCCCAAACTTTTCAATTATAAAACAGATATTATCAAATTGAATTAAGAAAAGCAAGACAAAATTGCATGTTGTCTGCAAAAAAAAAAAAAAAAAAAAAAAAAACACACACACACAAAAAACAACCCTTATTTTAAATATAAAGACAGAGAAAGAGTAAAAGTAAAAAGATGGAAAAATTACACCATGCAAACAAGAATAATGAGCAGCGGTGGCTATATTCATGGCACACTGAGTGAACTTAAAGACAAGAATATTTCAAGAAATACTTCCATAATAATTAAGGGATAAATTAATCAACTGGCCTAATAATGCAAAATGTGTATGCAACTAATAACAAAGCTCCAACATGCATGAAATGAAAACAAACAGAACTGAAAAGAGAAATAGACAAATTCACAATTATACTTAGATATTAATTCCCACATTCTCTCCCAGGAATTAATAGAAAAAATAGAAAAAAAAAAAAACCCAAATATGTAGAACATTTGAAAAACATTATCGGCCAGGTAGAGTGGCTCACGCCTGTAAGCCCAGCATTTTGGGAGGCTAAGGTGGGTGGATCACTTGAGGTCAGGAGTTTGAGACTAGCCTGGCCAACATGGTGAAACCCTGTCTTCACTAAAAATACAAAAATTAGCCAGGCGTGGTGGCAGGGGTCTATAATCCCAGCTACTCAGGAGGTTGAGGTAGGAGGATCGCTTGAACCTGGGAGGCAGAGGTGGCAGTGAGCCAAGATCACACCACTGCACCCCTGCCTGGGTGACAGAGCAAGATTCCGTCTCAAAGAAAAAGGAAAACATTACCAACCAACTTAAACTAAGTGGCATGGAATGAATTAACAATAAGACATTGCATGAATTTAAAAATAAACTTATTTCTCAGTGAATAACAGAACGTATACCATGAAAGACCATATTATGAGCCATAAAGAATGATTCAATATGTTTAAAAGGATTCAAATCATATTAAGTATGTTTTCTGACTGCACTATATGAAAAAAAACGCAAAATATTTTAAAGAAAATCACACAATTCTAAATAAACTGCAGCTCAAAATAGAAATCACCAGGAAATCTGGCAAGCATTTTAACTGAATAAGACTGAATATACAAGATAGCAAAATTTGAGGCATGTAGGTAAAATAGTCCTTGAAAGAAATTTAGTTTTATTTTTATTTATTTTTTTTTTTTTTGAGACGGAGTCTTGCTCTGTGCCCCAGGCTGGAGTGCAGTGGCGCGATCTCGGCTCACTGCAAGCTCCGCCCCCACGGGTTCACGCCATTCTCCTGCCTCAGCCTCCCGAGTAGCTGGGACTACAGGCGCCTGCCACCTCGCCCGGCTAATTTTGTTGTATTTTTAGTAGAGACGGGGTTTCACCGTGTTAGCCAGGATGGTCTCGATCTCCTGACCTCGTGATCCGCCCGTCTCAGCCTCCCAAAGTGCTAGGATTACAGGCTTGAGCCACCGCGCCCGGCCAGAAATTTAGTTTTAAATGTTTGCATTAGGAAAAAAAATGCCTCAAATAAATGATCAAGATGTAATCTTAAAAATATAGAAAAAGAAGAGCAAAATAAATTGAAGTGAGCAGAAGAAAGAAAATAGTGATGAATACAAATTAATAAACTACAATGTGCTCAACAGAAAACAATTAGTGAAACCAAAAGGTGGTTCTTCATCATGGACTTGGTAAATGTTTAGCCAAATTCATTGGGGAAAAAAAACAAGAAGATACAGATTGCCAATATCAGAAAATGGAGAAGTGACATTATTTCATATCTTATAGATAGTAAAAAAAAATAAATATCATAAAATGTTATGCTAATAAATGTGACAATGTAAATGTGACACCAAAAGCCACAAACTAACAAAGCCAATTCAGAAGAAAAAGATTATTTGAATAGCCACTTGCTTAATAAATAAATTAAAATCAATTCAAAATTCCAGATAGAAAACTCCAGACCCAGCTGGCTTTATGGATGAATTCCAACATTTATGGAAGAGATAATACCAATTCTACAAAAAATCCCACCAGAAAATTATGTTAAATGGAAAATAATGGTGTGTTTTTTGTTCACTTTGACAAATTTTGAATAATGTAAATGATGTTGAGGTTAAGGTATGACTATTTCTGGTCCATGTGAAACTTAGCGAGAATAGGAAAAGGCACCCACTGCAAAGAACAACCATATATGACTTCAGAATAAACAACCTTGGAGAAAGCTTTTTTTTTTTTTTTTTTTTTTTTGAAACAGACTCTCTATGGCCCAGACTGGAGTGCAGTGGTGCAATCAGCTCACTGCAACCTCCGCCTCCCCAGTTCAAGAGATTCTCCTGCCTCAGCCTTCTGAGTAGCCAGGATTACAGGTGCCTGCCACCATGCCCAGCTAATTTTTTGTAATTTTAGTAGAGATGATGTTTCACATTAGCCAGGCTGGTCTGGAAATCCTGACTTCAGGTGATCCACCTACCTAGGCCTTCCAAAGTGCTGGGATTGCAGGCGTGAGCCACTGCGTCTGGCCAAAAGCATTTTTTAAATGGATAATTTGTTCTATGAACTTTCCACAAATTCCATGTTCACACTATTGATAGGAACAAGGTTATTTTTATTGAATGTTGCAGTGAAGCTTCTCACAAATTCTTTCTGAGACTCTGTACAAAGTTCTAACAGTACTGTACAGTTGTACAGTTGTAAAGTTGCAACAGAGTTGTGCAGTCCTATAGTGTTTTAAAGTCTGTACAGGAAGCTCCAACAGATGTAGCACTAGCATTTTCTCTGAAACTTATGATAATATGTTATCTGCACTTTTAAAAAATTTTTTGTAACAATTTTTTTGTAATAGGTTATTCCATAATTTCATAATTTAGCCAGTATTCATCAAATGATGTGTCAAGATCAACTACAGAACTCAAAAATCAGAAAGAAGTGTTTGAAGCATCAGTACAATGGAACGAAATAGAAAACCTTAATAACGTATGTAAACTAAGGTTTACAATCACCACAGTGGTAAAGCAAATGTTAAACATTTTTGTCTATGAACATCAACTTTTCCATGCTGGGTCAAAATCTTGGGATCATTTTCAATTTGTCTTCTGGTAAGGTGCTCATCATATGATTTTGAAATACAGACAAGTAATGCTAATCCCTGAATCTCAAGAGTTAAGAATTGTTATTAATTTTTGTCAGTAATTCATACTTTCAAAATTCTTGCCATAACTTCTTTTGAGACATTCATTGAATTGCTGGGTAGATTCAAATCATACATAGTATAAAATTTTGTGGTTTCAGAATCTCCATTACAAAACAAAACTGCCCGTCATCTTTTAAGAGGTCCTTACTACCCATCCTCTTTTAAAAGAGGTCCTTACAGACTGCATAATGAAAACATTTACATTTGTATACTTGCTGAAAATAAGTTAAAACACTGTCCATAATATATCATTTCTTTTTAGTAAGCTTCTCACTATCAGTGTTTGCTCTTAAACATGCTTTCGTTTATTTATTTTTATTTTATTTTATGTTATTTTTTGAGACAGAATCTCAGGTCGCCCAGGCTGGAGGGCAGTGGCACGCTGTTGGCTCACTGCAACTTCTGCCTCCCAGGTTCAAGTGATTCTCCTGCCTCAGCCTCCCCAGTAGCTGGGATTATAGGTGCCCACCACCACAGCTGGCTAATTTTTGTATTTTTAGTAGAAATGGGGTTTCCTCTAGTTGGCCAGGCTGGTGTCGAACTCCTGACCACAAATGATCCACCCACCTTGACCTCCCAACATGCTGGGATTACAGGTGTGAGTCACCGTGCCCAGCCTTAAAAATGCTTTGGAACTGCATGAGTGGTTAAGCACTCGTCTTACCATGCTCTAAGAGATACAGTAAAGATACACTGATTTGGTGACTAAATCCAAAGTAGGCCAGCCATGGTAGCAGGCACCTGTAATCCCAGCTACTTGGGAGACTGAAGCAGGAGAATCACTTGAACCCAGGAGGCAGAGTTTTCAGTGAGCAGAGATCATGCCATTGCACTCCAGCCTGGGCAACAAGAGCAAAACTCCATCTCAAAAAAAACAAATCTCACCGTTAACAAATAAAAATCTACTGGGGTGTGGGAGGCTGTAATCTTAACACTTTGGGAGGCCAAGGTGGGAGGATAGCTTGAGGCCAGGAATTCAAGATCAGCCTGTTCAACGTGGTAAGACCCCATCTTTAAAACTAAACAAGCCGGGTGCGGTGGCTCATGCCTGTAATCCCAGCACTTTGGGAGGCCAAGGCGGGTGGATCACCTGAGGTCAGGAGTTCGAGAGCAGCCTGACCAACATGGAGAAACCCTGTCTCTATTCAAAATACAAAATTAGCCAGACATGGAGGTGCAGGACTGTTATCCCAGTTACCGGGGAGGCTGAGGCAGTGTTGGGAACAGGTCCCCCAAAATGTGTCCATGAACTGGCCCCCAAACTGGCCATAAACAAAATCTCTGCAGCACTGTGACATGTTCATGATGGCCTTAACGTCCACACTGGAAGGTTGTGGGTTTACCGGAATGAGGACAAGGAACACCTGGCCCACCCAGGGTGGAAGATGGCTTAAAGGCATTCTTAAACCACAAACAATAGCATGAGCGATCTGTGCCTTAAGGACATGCTCCTGCTGCAGATACCTAGTTCAACCCATCCCTTTATTTCGGCCCATCCCTTCGTTTCCCATAAGGGATACTTTTAGTTAATCTAATATCTATAGAAACAATGCTAATGACTGGCTTGCCATTAATACGTTTGTGGGTAAATCTCCGTTCAAGGCTCTCAGCTCTGAAGGCTGTGAGATCCCTGATTTCCACTTCACACCTCTATATTTCTGTGTGTGTGTCAGGCCTCTGAGCCCAAGCTAACCCATCATATCCCCTGTGACCCACACGTATACATCCAGATGGCCTGAAACAACTGAAGATGCACAAAAGAAGTGAAAATAGCCTTAACTGATGACATTCCACCATTGTGATTTGTTTCTGCTGCACCCTAACTGATCAATGTACTTTGTAATCTCCCCCACCCTTGAGAAGGTTCTTTGTAATTCTCCCCACCCTTTAGAATGTACTTTGTGAGATCCACCCCCTGCCCACCAAACGTTGCTCCTACCTCCACCGTCTATTCCAAAACTTATTAAGAACTAATGATAATCCACCGCCCTTTGCTGACTCCTGTTTCGGACTCAGCCCACCTGGACCCAGGTGAAATAAACAGCTTTGTTGTTCACACAAAGCCTGTTTGGTGGTCTCTTCACATGGACACGTGAGACAGTGTGTGTCTTTAATTCCTCTAGCACTACTGGGTTAGGGTCTCCCCAACCAAGCTGGTCTCAGCAAAGCAGGAGAATTGCTTGAACCCGGGAGGTGGAGCTTGCAGTGAGCCGAGATCACACCACTGCACTCCAACCTGGGTGACAGAGCGAGACTCCGTCTCAAAAAATAAAATAAAAAAAAATAAAATAAAAAACAAATAAGCACAGATAACTATACAATGTTCATATTTGTAGTACCAAAATAAGAATACTCATGCATAACCATGAAAACATTTGGGTTCATTGCTCTGTTACAAATTGTTCCCCCACTCAATGGGTGTGGCTACAATAAAATAATACCACGCTGTATTCCTCAAACAAAACTACTTTGCTGAATCTTTTTCTGAATGGTAAAATCCCATGACCTCTGAAGATCAAATCCAGCCAGACATCAGGTATAATGGGGTTTTATTCTACTCTAAGAAAAAAATGCGGCTACTAAGGAGCATGTGAGCATCAATATAGTCAGAATCCACAAGATGGCGCTTGCGTCTAAAGAACAGGTCTTAGTGTCCTTGTGTCCTTCAAACCAGGCCTCCAAAAATCTTTCCTACTGGCACAGTGCATTTTTAGCAATTCATCACTATTAAGCTCTATTTATCTCAATTAAATTAGAAAAAAAAAAATCTGGATATTTTGCAGCATCTATCTTGGGATAGATTCCCACCAAATTTATGAGAGATTTTTAGGTTTATAAAGAAAAAAAAAAAAAACCATGATGATATTCATCATCAGGGATTTTGGAAATGCTTAACATAAGTCCTTACTCTTTCGTGATACACCTTCCTATCAGTACTTTTGTTCCTCAACTCTTACATCAGCTCATTCCAAACCTTAAAGGATCCTTCACTGTTCTCAGAGTTCTCACCCAAAGAACTGCTTTCAAGTATTTTTGCCACTGGAGATACGTGCTTCAGAGTGACCAAAACTACTCATTGTACATTAGGAAGACTGGGGTGATCAGGGTAGTTCTGTGATACATTTTCCAAGGAAGGAAGGGAGGAGCAGGCATGGGTTTCTTTTACAGGGTCTCAGGGGTCAGAGACAGTGATCAGGTAGCAGTAGATCTTCAAAAACATTGAGGATGGTGGCTACATTAACCATTTCTGGAAGCTCTACTTAATTAACCACGGGGTTCACTTGACACCATTATGTTGAATATTATCCTCCCTATCATAAAGGATATTACAGTCTGACTTCACTTTGAGTCTATAAGCAGCTAAATGTTTTTACCTCAAGCCTTAAGGAGCCTGACGATTTCAATCTGTAGTCTTTTATTGGCTTTCTATGTATTGCTATCACAACTGCAATTTAAAAGATATATTTTTTACATATATTTATAGATATGGCTAAGGATATAGGCATAGATATATGTATAATAAATAAATTCATATGATCCACTTCAAATTTGAAACCATGTAATTTTCTTTCTGATCAAGGCTCATTCAGACAAGTGGGACAAGATGCATTTGCCGTTGGCAGCTATGTTTCTATGACCCATTTCACCAGGTAAGGTTTGTGTCTGTAAGCCACTCCATGTTATGTGCTCTCTCAAATTCACAGAGAGGATTTGGGAGCATTATCGGGTTCTTAGAATTTTTAGTTTTTTGAAAAGGAAAGATTTAAGGGGCAAGTTTTATTTGGTCTGTGGTTTCCATCAAGACTTGGATTGTCCAAGCTCATGCAAAATCTCTTTAGCTGATAAAATTCTTTAGCCTCAGGATCAAACTATTTTCCTAACAAGTCCTGGGTAAAATTGTTTTACTGTCCTCTGAACTGATAACTGGTAAGGGATTATGACATGTTAGTGAGGTTACCGAGTGCCCCAACACTTAATGGTCACTGGTATAACAAATATTCTACAAAAAATAAATAGGGTTTTGTTTTGAAACTCACTCCTCTAAATTAATAGGAATGATAGACTAGGTAAGATTTCCATGCTTTCCTACTTCCTGGTGGTTCAAAAACTGCTGAATTAGTCATGTGGCAAAACTAAAGATTATTATGCCCTACTTGCCATCTGGCATGTTAAACTTACATAAGTTCTCTAAGTTATTAATATTTATAAAAATATTTTGCATAATTTGACCTGATAAACAATAGGAGACTCTTCCCCAGACAATACCAGCAATAATCTATTCCCTCATTTAGAAAAGTGTATATATGCAAATGACTGTGGCTATTATTAATTGTCATTTAACAAGGTTTGTACAGGTAAGTTACTTATTTGCACAGCTACTTATTTTCATAGTTACTTATTGACACAAGTAACTTACCTATTTGCACAGGTAAGTTTATAAAAATGAATTGAGATCTACATTATACTAGGTGTACTTTTCTGTATGCATATTTTACTCTAAGAAAAAAACATAGTGTGGAGATGTGGAAATGTTTAAAAAATGTTGGGGAGAATCATTGTATATAATCAATTTGAAAGGTGATTCTGAAACATCTGGAATAGCTTAAGGTATTCACACCAAAACCCAGGAATTCCCCTTTTTTGGAAGTAAACCATAGGAGTTTTATTCAAACATTTTGACCACAGCCATCATAAGTAAAAATATATTACGTGAGCCCCAATACATGCCCATAGCCATTTGCACATTAGTAGAACAAAAGCTCTATTAAATTATAATTACCTTTGTATATCTGGTCCACCTTGAAATTTTATATTGTATTCTATTCCATTTAGCTCTTTAAGAAAATGTTTGTCTCAATATACTGTAGGAATTTTTATTATTTATTAAGGGGTCTCAACCATCTGTAATCACCCAGTGGGTTCACCTTGTCCACTGCCTAGACACAGCAGATTTCTCAAGACAGTGGAATTACAATAGACAAAGAGTAATTCATGCAGAGCCGGCAGTGCAGGAGACCAGAATTTTGTTACTACTCAAATCAGCCTCCCGGAGCATTCTGGGAGCAGAGGTTTTAAGGACAACTTGGTGGGTGAGGGAAAGCCAAGAAGACGGGAGTGCTGATTGGTCAGGGATGAAATCATAGGGCATGGGCGCTGTCTTCTTGCCCTGATTCAGTTCCTGGGAGAGGGCCCCAAGATCTGGGTGGTGACAGCTGATCCATCAAGTGCAGGGTCTGCAAAATATCTCAAGCACTGATCTTAGGAGCAGTTTAGGGAGGGTCAGAATCTTATAGCCTCCAGTTGCAGGACTCCTAAACCATAATTTCTAATCTTATGGCTAATGTTAGCCCTACAAAGGCAATCTAGTTCTCAAGCAAGCAAGAGGTCTGCCTTAGGAAAGAGCCTTTATCGTCTTTGCATTTATTGTGTTTTTGTTTTTGCTTTTTTGTTTTTTATTTTGTTTTGTTTATTTGTTTTGAGACGGAGTCGCACTCTGTCACCCAGGCTGGAGTGCAGTGGTGCAATCTTGGCTCACTGCAATCTCCGCCTCCCAGGTTCAAGTGATTCTCCTATCTCAGCTTCCTGAGTAGCTGAGATTACAGGTATGCACCACCATGCCTGGCTAATTTTTGTATTTTTAGTAGAGACAGGGTTTCACTATATTGGCAGGCTGGCCTCAAATTCCTGACCTCAAGTGATCCACCCCCCCTTGGCCTCCCAAAGCGCTGAGATTACAGGCGTGAGCAACCACACCTGGCCTCGTCTTTGTTTTAAACTATAAAGTATAAACTAAATTTCTCCCAAAGTTAGTTCATCCTACTCCCAGAAATGAACAAGGACAACTTGGAGGTTAGAAGCAAGATGGAGTCAGTTAAGTTAGATGTCTTTCACTGTGTCAGTCATAATTTTGCAGAGGTGGTTCACCTCTAGTTGGACAAAATTCATAGTTTAGAAAACATTGCTGTAAACATGTATATATTTACTGCAGCATTATTAATAGGAACAAAAAAGTAGAACCACATAAATGTTTGACTATAGATACAAATTATAATATATTCATGCAATGAAATAAATTCAAAAATAAAAATGAATGCTTTGGAGTTACATTCATTAACTTGTATTATTATTTGAAACATAATACTGAGTGAAAAATATATCCAGAGAATATATATTTGAAATCTGTGAAACAATACTGTATAGTTTTTATAGATTCATATCTGCAGTAGCAAGAGGATAAAATTATGTTCAGGAATAAGACATGGAAATCACAATAATGCTTTTATGGAGCAAGGGAGATGCATGGGGCTTCAGTTGTGATTGTAATGATTTGTATCTAATAGGTCTGCAGTGTTCTGAAAGCGTGTAATGTTTCATGTCTTAAAAATATATCTGAAGCCATATGACATTCTATTTTTGCTATTCTATATTGTTCTTTCGTCTAATTTGAAACTATTCATAATTTGGAAAAGAATAATAAAATGTGGCCAGGCACAGTGGCTCACGCCTGTAATCCCAGCACTTGGGGAGGCCAAGGTGGGTGGATTGCTTGAGCCCAGGAGTTGGAGACCACTCTGGGCAACATGGCGAAGGCCCATCTCTACAAGAAATAGAAAAATTAGTCAGGCGTGGTGGCGCGTGCCTGTAGTCCCAGCTACTGGGGAGGCTGAGGCAGAAAGAATAGCTTGAGCCCAGGAGGCCGAGGTGGCAGTGAGCTGAGATTGCACCACTGTACTTCAGCCTGGGCTACAGGAGTGAAACCCTCTCTGAAAATAAAATAAAATATTAAAATGTCCTGATTAAATGGGTACCAGAAATATCAAGAGCATTAAGAATTACCATAAAGCTTCAGAACTTGGTTCTAGACAAGTTTTGTTTGTTTGTTTTGACACAGAGTCTCCCTCTGTTGCCCAGGCTGGAGTGCAGTGGTGCGATCTCGGCTCACCGCAAGTTCCGCCTGCTGGGTTCAAGTGATTCTCCTGCTTCAGCCTCCCGAGTACCTAGGATTACAGGCACTCACCACCACACCCCACTAATTTTGTTTTTTTATTAGAGACTGGGTTTCTCCATGTTGATCAGGCTGGTCTCAAACTCCCAACCTCAGGTGATCTGCCCGCTTCGGCCTCCCAACATTCTGGGATTACAGGCGTAAGCCACTGCGCCAAGCTGAAAACAACATTTTGTTGGTTTGGTAATATCCATCCTATCTGCTGTCGGCCCATTACAGGAGGGATTTATTTGTTCTCATTTGTGGGAATTAGTGCAAGCATGGACTCATACAGTAAAAAGTGCTAAGGAATCATAACCCACAACCATGACTCTCACTCAGCTTGTTCTTCAAAGAGGCAACGATCAAGAAGAGAAGGGAATTTGCCATCATTCATGGGATGAGAATGGGGAGGAATTATTTGTTCTAGCAACACGGTCTCATTTGGCCTTACTTAAGTTTTATCTCAAGAAGTTTCTTATTACTAGATCCTCTTTTACACGTAAGGATAAAAGGATTATAATGTCTCAGTCCCAGGAAAATGTAAGGGAAAAAACATTTGGAACTTTTAACTTGGCTGGGTGTGGTGGCTCATGCCTGTAATCCCAGCACTTTGGGAGGCTGAGGCAGGTGGATCACCTGAGGTCAGGAGTTCGAGATCAGCCTAGTCAACATGGTGAAACCCCTTTATTACTAAGAATACAAAAATTAGCCAGGTGTGGTGTGGGGGCCCTACTAAAAATAAAAATAAATTAGATGGGTGTGGTGGTGGGCACCTGTAATCCCAGCTACTCGGGAGGCTGAGGCAGGAAAATTGCTTGAACCGGGTAGGCAGAGGTTGCAGTGAGTGGAGATCATGCCATTGCACTCAGCCTGGGCAACAAGAGCGAAACTTTGTCTCAAAAAAAAAAAAAAAAAAAAAGTTCTAGCCGGGCGCGGTGGCTCAAGCCTGTAATCCCAGCACTTTGGGAGGCCGAGACGGGCGGATCACGAGGTCAGGGGATCGAGACCATCCTGGTTAATACGGTGAAACCCCGTCTTCACTAAAAAATACAAAAAAAAAACACTAGCCGGGCGAGGTGGCGGGCGCCTGTAGTTCCAGCTACTCGGGAGGCTGAGGCAGGAGAATGACATAAACCCGGGAGGCGGAGCTTGCAGGGAGCTGAGATCGCGCCACTGCACTCCAGCCTGGGTGACAGAACGAGACTCCGTTTCAAAAAAAAAAAAAGTTTTAACTTTATTAACACTGCTGGTGGAGAAACCCTGGTAAACACTTTCTTAATTAAAATAGATAGATAGATAGATAGATAGATAGATAGATAGATAGATAGATAATATTTGTACATATTTGTGGGGCACCTGTGATATTTGGATACAAGCATATAATGTGTAATGATCACAACTGGCTAATCGGGATATCTGTCACCTCAAACATTGATCATTTCTGAGTTTTCAGAGTGAACATCACAAATCTCCTCTTCCAGTTATTTTGAAATACATAATAAATTATTGTTAACTATAATTGTCCTACTGTGCTACCAAACCCTAGATCTCATTTCTTATCTTTTCTTTTTTTCTTTTTTTTTTTTGAGACAGAGTCTTACTCTGTCACCCAGGCTGGAGTGCAGTGGTGTGATCTTGGCTCTCTATAACCTCTGTCTCCTGGGTTCAAGTGATTCTCCTGTCTCAGCCTCCTGAGTAGCTGGGACTACAGGGGTCTGCCACCATGTCCCCCTAATATTTTTGTATTTTTAGTAGAGGCAGGACTTCACCATGTTGGCCAGACTAGCCTCGAACTCTAAATCTTGTTTCTTATATCTAATTGTATTTTGGGGCCCATTAACCATCCCCTTTGTCCCCAATGCCCACTATCCTTCCCAGCTTCTGGGAATCATTATTCTATTCACTACCTCCATCATAGAAATTTTTCTCAGTCCCATATATGAGTGAGAACAGGTGACATTTGTCTTTTTTTTTTTTTCTGGGCTTATTTCACTCAACATTATGCCATCCAGTTACATCCACGTTGTTACCAAAGACAAGATTTTATTCTTCTTATGAGGGAATAATAGTCCGTTGTGTGTATACACATTTTCTTTTTTAATTTTTCTTTACACCACATTTTCTTTATCCACTCATCTATTGATGGATACTTAGATTGATTCCATATCTTAGCTATTGTAAACAGTTGCTGCAATCAATATAAAAGTGCAGATGTTTCTTCAATACGCTGATGTTTTTTCTTTTGAATATATATCCAGTAGTGGAATTGCTAGATCATACAGTAGTTCTAATGTTAGTATCTTGAGGAACCCCCATATTGCTTTGCACAGTTGCTGTACTAATTTACATCCGCACCAACAGCGCAGGAACACTCTCGTCTCCACATTCTCTCCAGTATTTATTATTTCCTATCTTTTTATAATAGCCATTTTAACTGTGGTGAGATAGCTCACTGTGGTTCTGATTTGTATTTTCCTGATGATTAGTGATACTGAACATTTTTTCATTTACCTGTTGGCTCTGTGTATATCTTCTTTCGTGGTGTGTCTATTCTGATCTTTTGCCCATTTTCAATGATTGTTTGCTTTTTACTATTGTCTTGTTTGAGCTCCTTATACATTCTAGTTATTAATCCCTTGTCAAGTTTGTATAGTTTGCAAGTATTTTCTCCCATTCTGTAAGTTGTCTCTTCACTTTATTGATTGTTTCCTTTGCTGTGTAGAAGTGGTGATTTTTTTTTGACACCCAGGCTGGAGTGCAGTGGTATGATCTTGGCTCACTGCAACCTCTGTCTCCCGGGTTCAAGCAAGTCTCCTGCATCAGTGTAACTGGGATTACAGGGGTATGCTATCATGCCTGGCTAATTTTTGTATTTTTAGTAGAGACGGGGTTTCAGCATGTCGGCCAGACTGGTCTCAAACTCCTGGCCTCAGGTGATCCGCTCGTCTCGGCCTCCCAAAGTGCTGGGATTACAGGCATGAGCCACCACACCCAGCCTTGATTTTCCTTTTAAAATTAATTTTTCTCTTCAGTATTAGATTGGATAATTTCTACTGATTTGTATTCAAGTATACTATCTCCTCTGTCATCTTCATTCTGATACTGAGCCAATGAAGTACATTTTCAATTTCATGTATTTACTTTGTACTCTATATTGCAATTTTGCATTTGGTTTAATTTCTTTGATGTTAATGTCTTTTATTACTTTTAAAGCATATTCCCATTTACCTAATGGAAGATGGTTATAACATGTATAATATTCTCACGACTGATGCCTATTGATTGCATTTTTCCTTGAATTTAGGTCAGATTTTCATTGTTCTTTAAATGCCATGTTAATATTGGATTACATCTTTAGGGTTTTTTTTATTTTTTATTATTTTTTATTTTTGAGGCAGAGTTTCACTCTTGTTGCCCAGGCTGGAGTGCAATGGTGCGACCTCAGCTCACCGCAACCCCCGCCTCCCGGGTTCAAGTGATTCTCTTGCCTCAGCCTCCCGAGCAGCTAGGATTACAGCCATGAGCCACCACGTCCAGCTAATTTTATATTTTTAGTAGAGGTGAGGTTTCTCCATATTGGTCAGACCTGTCTTGAGTTCCCGACCTCAGGTGATACACCTGCCTTGGCCTCACAAAGTGCTGGGATTACAGGCGTGAGCCACGGCACCGAGCCTATCTTTAGCATTTTTTTTTTTTTTTTGAGACAGAGTCTTGCTCTGTCGCCCAGGCTGGAGTGCAGTGGCCGGATCTCAGCTCACTGCAAGCTCTGACTCCCGGGTTTATGCCATTCTCCTGCCTCAGCCTCCCGAGTAGCTGGGACTACAGGCGCCTGCCACCTCGCCCGGCTAGTTTTTTGTATTTTTTAGTAGAGACGGGGTTTCACCATATTAGCCAGGATGGTCTCGATCTCCTGACCTCGTGATCCACCCGTCTCGGCCTCCCAAAGTGCTGGGATTACAGGCTTGAGCCACCGCGCCCGGCCTCTTTAGCATTTTGAATACTACTGTCCTTCTAAAATTTTCTGGTGAATGCTGATTTTTAGAATTTGTTTTAGCAGGCAATCAGGCTATTTAGGTTCAGACCACAGTTATTAGCCAAAAGCCTGAGAAGCAATCAGACCGCAGTTCTGTCTCATCCTCTATGGACAGTAATTTACAGCGAGTTCAGCTTTCAAAGCTTTTTCTGTGCTATTTGGGCCACGGACCAGGTAGACCCAAATAGCACAGAAGCACTCAAGGTTTAGTCTGAGACTTGAGCAGTCATTTATGTCATAGTTCAGTTCTTGAACTATAGACTACTCTTCTTTGAGTCTGTTCTGTTTACACACAATTTAGAATAAAGCCCAGAACTTATATTAGTTCATAGTAGACTTATGGGATGCCATGTTTTAGTGCTCTCCTGTTTTATTATTTCTCCCACATGCTCGAATGCCCTGGGGCCCTTTTTCCAGTTTCTTTGTTCACAAAGTTGTGATAATTCAGAGCTTTAGCCTTCTGTACTGATGTGCGATCATGCACAACCGGAGTCAGCTTTCAAGTGAAGTGTTGATAGAAGACAGAGGGAAATAGTGGGCATCCTTCCCACATTCTTCAGACATTTGTCCTAGTTTCTTCTCCTAGTCCCTCCGGCCAAGAGTCCTTCTTTCGGGGCCTTAGGTACCTGTACCCCCACCTGTGTGGCAGAGCAGCGCTATAGCTATGAACTGGCTTCAGACTGGAGCCAGGAGAGAAAGGAGAGGAAAAAGAAAAATAGAGATCTCCTCCCATTTCTAATGTGCAAGAATAACTTTTTCCAGTCGTTTGACTAGAAAGAAGCGTTTTTACTTAGTGACTATTGTACTCTTCTAAGATTTAGACCAGTTTGTGGTCATCTCAGGAAAGAAGGGAGAAAAAAAAATTGCAAACCTCAACCTCCTATGTGTCACTATTCAAATTTTGACTTTAATCCTTAAATCCACGTGATATTGTTTACTTTAAGATTTACCAGTAGTTTATCTTTGTATTTTGCCCAGAGGATCTAAGTGTGATCAATGGGAAAATAGACTACAGTCAGTTAACTCCATCTTTGCTGCAACATGCAAATATTAAATAAAAAATAAATGAAAAGCAAAAAGCAAAGAATTGCCAATCCATTGTGGAAGTCATTTTTTAAAGTCATATGAACTACTCTGTTTTAGAATAATCTCTTACAAAGATCTGTACAGAAGTGTTGAGCCTGAGAAATCAATTCCCCAAACTATAGCACCCTCATATGATGACTATTTTATTTTATTTTAGTGAGACAGAGTTTTGTTCTTGTCTCCCAGGCTGGAGTGCAGTGGTGCGATCTTGGCTCACTGCAACCTCTGCCTCCCGGGTTCAAGTGTTTCTCCTGCCTCAGCCTCTTTAGTAGCTGGGATTACAGGTGCGCACCACCACACCTGGCTAATTTTTGTATTTTTAGTAGAGACGGGGTTTCAGCATGTTGGCCAGGCTGGTCTCAAACTCCTGGCCTCAGGTGATTTGCTTGTCTCGGCCTCCCAAAGTGCTGGGATTACAGGCATGAGCCACCACACCCAGCCTTGATTTTCCTTTTAAAATTAATTTTTCTCTTCAGTATTAGATTGGATAATTTCTACTGATTTGTATTCAAGTATACTATCTCCTCTGTCATCTTCATTCTGATACTGAGCCAATGAAGTACATTTTCAATTTCAAGTATTTACTTTGTACTCTATATTGCAATTTTGCATTTGGTTTAATTTCTTTGATGTTAATGTCTTTTATTACTTTTAAAGCATATTCCCATTTACCTAATGGAAGATGGTTATAACATGTATAATATTCTCACGACTGATGCTTATTGATTGCATTTTTCCTTGAATTTAGGTCAGATTTTCATTGTTCTCTAAATGCCATGTTAATATTGGATTACATCTTTAGGGTTTTTTTTTGTTTTTTATTATTTTTTATTTTTGAGGCAGAGTTTCACTCTTGTTGCCCAGGCTGGAGTGCAATGGTGCGACCTCAGCTCACCGCAACCCCCGCCTCCCGGGTTCAAGTGATTCTCTTGCCTCAGCCTCCCGAGCAGCTAGGATTACAGCCATGAGCCACCACGTCCAGCTAATTTTATATTTTTAGTAGAGATGAGGTTTCTCCATATTGGTCAGACCTGTCTTGAGTTCCCGACCTCAGGTGATCCACCTGCCTTGGCCTCACAAAGTGCTGGGATTACAGGCGTGAGCCACGGCACCGAGCCTATCTTTAGCATTTTGAATACTACTGTCCTTCTAAAATTTTCTGGTGAATGCTGATTTTTAGAATTTGTTTTAGCAGGCAATCAGGCTATTTAGGTTCAGACCACAGTTATTAGCCAAAAGCCTGAGAAGCAATCAGACCACAGTTCTGTCTCGTCCTCTATGGACAGTAATTTACAGCGAGTTCAGCTTTCAAAGCTTTTTCTGTGCTATTTGGGCCACGGACTAGGTAGACCCAAATAGCACAGAAGCACTCAAGGTTTAGTCTGAGACTTGAGCAGTCATTTATGTCATAGTTCAGTTCTTGAACTATAGACTACTCTTCTTTGAGTCTGTTCTGTTTACACACAATTTAGAATAAAGCCCAGAACTTATATTAGTTCATAGTAGACTTATGGGATGCCATGTTTTAGTGCTCTCCTGTTTTATTATTTCTCCCACATGCTCGAATGCCCTGGGGCCCTTTTTCCAGTTTCTTTGTTCACAAAGTTGTGATAATTCAGAGCTTTAGCCTTCTGTACTGATGTGCGATCATGCACAACCCGAGTCAGCTTTCAAGTGAAGCGTTGATAGAAGACAGAGGGAAATAGTGGGCATGCTTCCCACATTCTTCAGACATTTGTCCTAGTTTCTTCTCCTAGTCCCTCCAGTCAAGAGTCCTTCTTTCGGGGCCTTAGGGACCTGTACCCCCACCTGTGTGGCAGAGCAGCGCTATAGCTATGAACTGGCTTCAGACTGGAGCCAGGAGAGAAAGGAGAGGAAAAAGAAAAATAGAGATCTCCTCCCATTTCTAATGTGCAAGAATAACTTTTTCCAGTCGTTTGACTAGAAAGAAGCGTTTTTACTTAGTGACTATTGTACTCTTCTAAGATTTAGACCAGTTTGTGGTCATCTCAGGAAAGAAGGGAGAAAAAAAAATTGCAAACCTCAACCTCCTATGTGTCACTATTCAAATTTTGACTTTAATCCTTAAATCCACGTGATATTGTTTACTTTAAGATTTACCAGTAGTTTATCTTTGTATTTTGCCCAGAGGATCTAAGTGTGATCAATGGGAAAATAGACTACAGTCAGTTAACTCCATCTTTGCTGCAACATGCAAATATTAAATAAAAAATAAATGAAAAGCAAAAAGCAAAGAATTGCCAATCCATTGTGGAAGTCATTTTTTAAAAAGTCATATGAACTACTCTGTTTTAGAATAATCTCTTACAAAGATCTGTACAGAAGTGTTGAGCCTGAGAAATCAATTCCCCAAACTATAGCACCCTCATATGATGACTATTTTATTTTATTTTAGTGAGACAGAGTTTCGTTCTTGTCTCCCAGGCTGGAGTGCAGTGGTGCGATCTTGGCTTACTGCAACCTCTGCCTCCCGGGTTCAGGTTCAAGTGTTTCTCCTGCCTCAGCCTCCTGAGTAGCTAGGATTACAAGTGCGCACCACCACACCTGGCTAATTTTTGTATTTTTAGTAGAGACAGGGTTTCACCATGTTGGCTAGGCTGGTCTCGAACTCCTGACCTCAGGTGTTCCGCCTACTGCAACCTCCTCCTCCCTGGTTCAAGTGATTCTCCTGCCTCAGCTTCCTGAGTAGCTAAGATTACCGGCGCCCGCCACCATGTCAGGCTAACTTTTGTAGTTTAAGTAGAGACAAGAGTTTTGTCTTGTTGGCCAGGCCGATCTCAAACTGCTGACCCAGGTGATCCACCCGCCTCAGCCTTCCAAAGTGCTGGGATTACAGGCGTGAGCCACCATGCCCGGCTGTACTTTGTTTTATTTTTTACAAAGACTTTTCCCTTTTGGCTCTTCTTTCTACCCTGTGTTGGTTTTTGTTTTGGTTTGGTTTGGTTTGGTTTTTTTGTTTGTTTGTTTTTGTTTTTCCAGTCAACTGAAGCTCTTTTTAAAAATTACACATTTAGTCCTTCTTTTTGCTTCGTTTCTTATTAGAATTATTATTATTATTATTATTTTGAGACTGAGTCTTGCTCTGTCGCCCAGGCTGGAGTGCAGTGGCCGGATCTCAGCTCACTGCAAGCTCTGACTCCCGGGTTTACGCCATTCTCCTGCCTCAGCCTCCCGAGTAGCTGGGACCACAGGCGCCCGCCACTTCGCCCAGCAAGTTTTTTGTATTTTTTAGTAGAGATGGGGTTTCACCGTGTTAGCCAGGATGGTCTCGATCTCCTGACCTCGTGATTCGCCCGTCTCGGCCTCCCAAAGTGCTGGGATTACAGGCTTGAGCCACCGCGCCCGGCCTAGAATTATTTTTACTGAGAGAAAAAAGTAAAATTTCATTGATCTTTTTGGGAAAGCTTAAAATATTCCCAATGGGCTTCTCTAAGAGTTGTTTTTCCATTTACTTCTACTTCACCTTTCTTTTGCCACCTTTAATATTACATTAAGGGATCTAACCAGGACTTTGACTCTCACAAGGGTACCCTGTGACTCTTTGAAGAACACAAAAAAGGTGCCACTGTCCTCTTGTGGGGGGCGGGCGAGGTGTTCCCTATCTCCATTACAGAGCCCCAAGAGGTATGGGCATGTTCCTCTCAGGTCTAAAGCTTTGCTCTCTGCTGTGTTAAGCCCCCGACGTCTGGCTTTTGGATGCATACCCATGCGTTCTGTATTTTATGTCTACATACATTTATATTTATATACATATGCTTGTATATTGTCTAATGGTAACAAATTGACTTGAAAATAAAAACACATATAAATTAAGTAAATAGGTTCAATGCTTTTCAAATTCATATGACCTTAAGAATCTTTGCTAAATAAAACTGTTTAAAAATTATTGATAAAATAAAATAAAAATGTCTTCAGAATTTAATTTATACATTTTTGCCTGGGGCTACAGGTCAGGCAGGTTTGGGCTGTCTCTGCTAAATGTAGTAAGTTCATAAAACTATCTCTTCTATGATATTTTTGGTACTTCTTTGATTTGTCTGTGAGCTAAAGCTACTACAGCTGGTGGCTGGGCTCCCCCAAAGCCTTGCACACATCTTACTGTGAGCCTATGTTTTTGGTTTTGAGTTTCTAGGTCTTGGGGCCTAGAAAGATTGCCATGATGAAACCTGAGGATATACATGTGTCCACAGCACCTGGGCTACCAGCTGCAGGGCAGAGTCAAGCCCAGCAGGGCCCTATCCTCCCAGATCCAACTCTTCCTCTTGGTCATGCTGGGAGGGGTCAGATCCTCCAGACATCATCTTCGTAGTTCTATCCTCTGTCCCTTGCTTTACACTTGGTGTGTAAATCCAGGACCCCGATGGACCCTCCTTTTCATAACCATTCTGGGTGCCCATGGGCATTTGGATCCAGGACAACCTGGGGGATACAGTATTGGGGAGGATACCTGTGCCCAATATCTTAAAGGCCTTGCTGAAGATGAAATTGGCTGATTTAGGGTTGACCTGGTTTTGCTGAAAAAAACAAAAACAAAAAAATAGGCCAGGCGCGGTGGCTCACGCTTATAATCCCAGCACTTTGGGAGGTCAAGGTGGGTGGATCACAAGGTCAGGAGTTCGAGATCAGCCTGGCCAATATGATGAAACCCTGTCTCTACTAAAAATACAAAAATTAGCTAGGCACAGTGGCAGGTACCTGTAGTCCCAGCTACTCGGGAGGCTGAGGCAGGAGAATGGTGTGAACCCAGGAGGCGGAGCTTGCAATAAGCCAAGACAGCGCCACTGCACTCCAGCCTGGGCGACAGAGCAAGACTCCATCTTAAAAAAAAAAAAAAAAACAAAAACCCAAACAAACCAAAAGCTTCAGCTTAAATGACTACTATTGTTTTTCATGAACAATTCAGACATAATTGTTAAAAATTAGTAAATTAGGTAAATACAAATGGAGTAAAGGTTTACTAAAAAATTTATTATAGTTTCAAAAATTTTTTTGGTAATTGTCACTCTTAAAGTCTTAAAGTCATATTATGTTAAATTAAGTAATAGTTAATCATGAAATATCTGAGTTATTTCTAAGTTAAAATACTGACACATCAATTATTAAGCATAAGTTTAAGTTTGAATACTCTGATACCTTATTTTGATGTGATATAGAAAAGATAAATATATTTGAATCTCTTGATAAACGTGAAAAATTGAGGAAATATTTTTAAGAATTATAAAATAGTTTTCATTTACAAATACTGATATGAAAGAGTTCCTTCCTAGATTTTCACTAAAAATTAAGATACTAAGAGTTAAATTATAATTAATATATGTAATTAAAACCACTAAAAATAAGGTAAACCATTTTGTATGAAAAGTGTATACAAAAAAAGGCAACATATGTTTTCGGTGAGAACATTTACAAGGAAGCCATGAGCATGTGGTTTGTCAAAGGAAAAGTAATTTTGTCTAGTTTAGAAGTTACTTAAAAGTTGTTTCAGACCAAGCACAATGGCTCATATCTATAATTCCAAAACTTCGAGAGGCCGAAGTGGGAGGATTTCTTGAGGCCAGCCTGGGCAACAGAGAGAGACCCTGTCTCTACAAAAAAAAAACCCATTTTTTTTTTAATTAGCTAGGGTGGTGGTACACACCTGTGGTCTCAGCTACTGTGGAGGCTGAGGGCTGAGATCAGAGGATCACTTGAGCCTGGGAGGTCAAGTCTGCTGTGAGCCACGATCAGGCCATTGCACTCCAGCCTGAGTGACAAGACCCTGTCTCCAAAAAAATAAAAATAAATAAAGGTTGTTTCAGACTAAGTGAATGGAGAAAAAAATGATATAGGTAAAACTAAATGGATATAAAGAATTTTTAAGAAGTAGAAGAGTAGGAAAAAATTATAATAGGTTATAGAAGGTTTATGAAAATTTTATCTTGTGTGCAAAGCTGACTGATATCAGAGAAATTTGTTTATACGTTTTCATTAAAATTAGCTTTAGTATTTAAAGTACACAAAGATAAAGCTAGTGGTTGATTTTCTCTTTTAAATAATATTTTTGCATAGGATTAATAAAAAGAAAAGATTTTTGTATATGTTCCGAGAAAATGCAAAAAAAAAAAAAAAAAAAGCAAGAGAGAGAAACAGATTTTGTGGGCCTCATGTCTTGTCATGCTTCTTCAGAAGGTGTTTTGATTATTTGATTATTTGGAAAACTGAGTCTCCTGTCAATCAAACAGCAAAGGTTTTTGCTTGTTGAAATCTTCTAATTATCACTTTGGCTAAATGAATGACTATTATCTTTTCATCGGACCTATGATCCTATTTTCATCGAGTATTTGAAACCTTTAACATATTTGAGAGGCTTCTCACAATTATATTTCAACATCTAAAATTAAGTATTTTTGACGTCAAACTAACTTTGAGATATTCCAAAAAGCTGCTGAAGCTTCCAAAAGAAATAATAAACCAGCTTATTTGATATGTTCAATTATGTATAAAGATTTTCAAATAAGAAATAACATTTAACCTTTTCTAAATTATATATGTATTGTCATGTTATTAGTATTTGCTCCAAAATTATATGAGATTCCTAAAAATTGTGTTTGTCTTGTTATATATTATTAGTCATAATTATGAGTATTATGTTAAATTGTTGTAGGACATAAAAAATGACATAGTTTTCTTGTTAATTCCATCTTTAACCATGGCCATTTTTAGTCTTGCTCACAATTAATTTTTTTATGCTGATCCTTTTACTCTGAAAGCTCTTCGCAAATCCTAAAGTGTTGTGTCTTCAAGAAAGTTCGCGGAAAGGACTGCAACAAGTACTCTTGGCTGGACACCGTGGCTCATGTCTGTAATCCCAGCACTTTGGGAGGCAGAGGTGGATGGATTACCTGAGGTCAGGTGTTCGAGACCAGCCTGGCCAACATGGTGAAACCCTGTCTCTGCTAAAATAAAAAAAATTAGCTGGGCATGGTGGCATGCACATGTAATCTCAGCTACTTGGGAGGCTGAGGCAGGAGAATCGCTTGAACCCAGGAGGTGGAGGTTGCAGTGAGCCGAGATCGTGCCATTGCACTCCAGCCTGGCCAAGAGCAAAATTCCGTCTCAAAAACAAACAAAAAAACCAAAAGCAAACAGAACAAAAACACAAGTACTCTTGAACGCAAATTTCTTAGAATTTTAAGATTGTATTATAGGACTGAGTAAACAATTTCGGAACTCTTAATTTTTAAAAAGTCATAAAATTGTTAATATCAAGCAAAACAAGAATTAATTACATTGGACTAATGTAATTTTAATAATTTTTTTGTTTAAAATATTGCTGATTCTTTTTATGTTCTGCTTTACAGAGTTAAGGAAAATGTTTGCTCTCTTAAGCTTTACAGAAATAGGTAAGTATACTTTTTTGAACAAAATTGAAACATTCACTTTTTTCTCTATCTGCTCAATCCTGAATTTGGAAACTATTTATGAGTATTTCTATTTTATGGCAAAATAGTTATTTGAATAAGTTCAATAAGAATCTGTTCCCTTTTGCCACAGAACACAGCTGGAGATTCTTGTTATTTTACCAAGGCTTTGACTGAAATGCCATATTTTCAGATATGACCAGACAGCTTTGAGAAACTGAGGTTGATATTATGAAGCCCATAGGAGCTTTTGGAAAAACTGGTCTAATATCTTAAATACACGGTTCACACGGTGGGCTTGTGGTAAGTAAGCATGTCACTTTCTGACATCCCAGGAACCTCAAGTTATTTTGGGGACCTTGAGAAAAGAGAAATTCACTAATGTGTACAGGTATTACTGACACAGTCTAAGAGCAAATCCAATCCTCAGCTTGGCTTCCTAGCCTGAAGAGGTTTCTAAAAGTTTAATCTGAGATTCCTTATGAAAACTTCCAGCAAAGTAAACTTAAAAAGAGCCTGTGGTACAAATCGATATGCTTACTGCACTTTATGCAAATAATTAGGCCAAGTACAATAAGACTAAAACTTAATATGCAAATAAAATGGCTTTACTTTTATTTATCCTTGGTAGAAATGGGGGACTGAAGAGAGAAAAATCATGTTTCAGGAAAGAAAAAAACAAAAAAAAACTATAATTAGATTCCAGTTTATTGTTTGTTCTTTCTCAGTTTTTCTATTTGCCTGTAATCTAAACTAAATCCTAAATTGTTAGTCCTATCAAAATCTGTCTTTGAACCTCCAGACAAGCATTTTCAATTTTCCTCCTACATTTCTGACTTGGAATCACTAAGTGTTAAAATTCCCTTTTTCCTAAGACTCTGCAAGCTGATACTAGCCAACTTGGCTTTGAAGAAAAATCACTGCAATGTTTTATAAATGGACAAACTTTACACACAAGCTACAATCTAGGAAAATCTGTCAGATTGCTACTGATATTCTCAGCTGTCCTCCAGACTTTAGAAGAAACTAGTTTGTGAACTACTCCAAGCATTAACCTTTGTTTTTCTTCCAATTCTGTAACAATGGCTCTTACTATAGATCTTTTTGTCTGCATCATATATAGAGTCCTAGCTTTAAGATCCTATCTACAAAGCCAGTTCCTGAAATAAAACAAAACTGGTCTTTTCCCAGAAGTGAGCAGACTAATTAGACTGGCCTTTTCCCAGAAGTGAGAAGACTGGTTTAATGAGATCCTTTGCCATTCAGCTACTAACTCAGTTTTTCTCTCCACAACTACCAACTCAACTTTTTGTGTATGAAACATTAGGAAAGTTTCAAACAGGGATACTGGGGCTCAGAAACGGACACCCAAAAATATGGCAATTGGATATGCCGGTTACTTCAAATTAAAGGCTCCTGGAGGCCAGTAGACACTGGAAGAAGTCGTTCCCTCAAGTTCTCTTCCCTGCCTTAAGTCCAGATCTGCCAAAGAAGAAAACAATTACCTCGGTTCCCTTTTCTGTGTTTTCATTAACTTAACTCATGTTATGGAAAGAATGACTGAAGTCTGTCAACACACCTGGACAGACTTTTGTCACAAATCATTGTCTTCTATTTCAGTCCAATTCAGTTTTATTTTATTATTTTATTTTTGAGACGGAGTTGCGCTCTGTCGCCCAGGCTGAAGTGCAGTGGCACAATCTCGGCTCACTGCAACCTCCACCTCCCCGGTTCAAGTGATTCTCCTGCCTCAGCCTCCCGGGTAGCTGTGATTACAGGAGCATGCCACCATGCCCAGCTAATTTGTTTGTATTTTTAGTAGAGACGGAGTTTCACCTTGGCCACACTGGTCTCAAGCTTCTGACCTCAGGCAGTCCACCCGCCTCAGCGTCCCAAAATGCTAGGATTGCAGGCGTGAGCCACTGCGCCCAGAGCCTGGTTATTTTTTAGTGATTTTTAGATATCTATAAAAACAATATCAGTACTTTGAGGCCTAAGATGATGTTTTCTTCTTTAAGGGAGTACTTAATTTTGTTTTGTTCCGGTAACTAAGGGCCTTAATTAGCAAAACCTGAATCACCTTAATTCCCTTTCAGAGATATCATGAAAGTTTCCTCATAAGCCGATTATAAAAGTAAAATTAGTTACAACAAGCAAAGTTTTTAGAAAATCCCTGACTCTAGTAAGTGCCCAGAAAAATTTGAATGTAATTGATTTGCATGAAAAATGCTGTAAAACATAATCACATAAATGTTAATGGTGAATTCTGTGATATTGGTATTTCCATGAGTTTTTTCGTTCTCCTTGCAGGCTGTAAATTTTTTTTTAAATGAAAATTCTTTTATTAAAAACAGCTACATTTTATAAATTAGTATAACATAATGGTAAAGAGAAATGTGAATGTATTAGAAAAGATGCTCTATTGAGAGGAGACACATTTGGGTTTCTCATGGCCTTGAATGAAGGTCCCTCTGCCGATCCTATCGTAATAGTCCTCGTGTCAGTGAAGTCCCCTGTGAAACTGGATAACAGGATTTTAAGGTAGAGATGTTCATCAGCAGATGGAAATGAAGTCTATAGCTGTGAAGGTAAGTCAGGCAATGCAATAATTATAGAGAAAAAATAATGTAAGCTATCAAAGAAAGATGTATACAAGGGAGACACAGTCACATGAAGTCTCAGATGTAAGAGACCATAGAGCAAAAGGCTGAGTTCTGGCTTTCAGGAGTTTTCTAACATAAGTACCTGATCACCAGTTAAAAGCTAAGGAGGAAGATGAAGAATCAGTATGAGATCATAAAATTAACATGCTTTTCTAAAAATATGTGAAATGAGATTTTTAGGGAGGTATAGTTATGGCTGAAGAAAATCAAGGTGAATGAAGACAAGATCAATTGAGAATGTAGTGTCAGAAATAGCAAAGAAGCCAAAGTTTGAGGAAGTTAAGTGGCTAGGGATAAAATTGAAGCACTAAAGCATTATTGGTTCTGCAGTCAAGGATAAGACAGATTTTTTTTGTTTGTTTGTTTGTTTTGAGACAGAGTCTCACTTTGTTGCCCACGCTGGAGTGCAATGGCACAATCTTGGCTCACTGCAACCTCCGCCTCTCGGGCTCAAGCAATTCTCCTGCCTCAGCCTCCCTGGTAGCTGGGATTACAGGCACATGCCACCATGTCCAGCTAATTTTTGTATTTTCAGTAGAGACTGGGTTTCACCATGTTGCCCAGGCTGGTCTTCAACTCCTGACCTCAAGCGATCCGCCCTCCTCAGCTTTCCAAAGTGCTGGGATTACAAGTGTCAGCCACCGTGCCTGGCCCAAGGGTGGGATAGATTTAGTGAGATGACTGGATAAACAGAATCAAGAAAAAGCTTTATCAAAAACTTATGCTTCTTAAAAACTTAATCCCGGGACAGAATCATCTAAAACTTTGTTCCACGTCTTCACTTTGACTCACCCATAAAAACTTCAAGAACGAAGAATGAAAAATCTTAGGAATAACCACATATTTTCTAATGCTCAATATTTTATTTGTATTGTTGTCTTCTAAACAGATATGATAGGTCTTCATGATTTTTTGTTTTCCTTGAACTGATTCCCAAAGTATTAGTCTCATGAATCATGCATTCAAAAGAAACACAATCATTGTATTCTCTTTGCTGTATAATTTTGGTTTCAGTTTTGCTTACATTTCCTATTCAAGGAACATTTTCCTTCAAAACGACATTTGAAAAAAACAGCCAAAATGTAGTAGAGAATAGCGCGAGAGCTATTCTAGACTGTAACGAAAGCCATCTGCTATCACAATTTAATTTATTTCAAGTACTAATAAGCTGATGACAAAACAGCATTGTCTTTTAGTTTACTCACGCGAACTATTTCTCTTTTCTCCTTTTGATCATCTGGAGGAACAGGCGACCTTGGTTCCTGCTTTAGCTTCCTTGTTCTCATTAGATCGAACAATGCCTCTAAAGTGACCACAGATTTGCATTCAAACTGGAAACCTTTACCAAATGCAGTCTTGATTTGTACTTTGACAAAAACATTTGCAAGGTATTTTATCCTTTTCTCCAACTTTTGACATATTACAAAGCACCCAAATATGCCAGACTGTTGCCTCATCAGCCCCTGGCAGTCAGGTACAGTTAGATGCAAGGCAATCTTCCTAAAAGTTACTTATTAGAAATGTGAGAAGGGCAAATGCTATCATTGGAAAAACTGACAAAATTCTCAATAGGAAAATTAAGGAAGAGGAGAGTTACTATGTTTCTAATTTTTCATGTGCTTCTATTTTTTTCCTACTTCAGAGCCATTGACTAATAGTTCAGTGTATCACAGGATGTGTTTTGGTCTGCTGAAACATGACACATATTTTCAAAGAACCATGGAAGTCTAAAAGAAAGCCAATGAGAAATAACTAAATGAGAGTTTAGGACTGTAGCTTTCATTTTCATTCAAAGATTTAAAAGTCTCCATAAAGTAAAACGTTCTTCTCCGGCCACTTGTTTTCATAGTTCTGTGTTTTCCTTCAGGCCTTTCCGGCTTCCCATACGGCAGTAAGAAAATGATGTGCTTAATGATTACAAATTTGATATGGAATACGAACTTTCAGTTTCTGCATATGATGCACAGAGATACTTTTGTGGTTTTATTGTTTTTCATATTACAAATAAAGAAACTAGAAAATGAAACCATTCCAAAAGTGGAAGTAATTTCTCACTGCCCCTGTGATAAACTCTGGTCATTGGCTGTGGCAGCAACTAGTATAAGATGCTCTGAAAACTCTTCAAACACTGAGGGGCACCAGAGGAGCAGACTACAAGAATGGCACATGCTATGGAAAACTCCTGGACAATCAGTGAAGAGTATCATATTGATGAAGAAGTGGGCTTTGCTCTGCCAAATCCACAGGTAAGAGAAGGCACTAAAATGTGGGAAAATGCATATTCTTCTCATTTCTTACCTGGCCAAGTTAACTTATATTTAACAACTGTGGTTCAGTAACTTCTAGTAAACAAACATATAAAGCAGTGTAAAAATTAGAGAGAGACCTGTGATAACTGCATCTCACTTAATTTGTCTTAAATTTTCTCCCTAGAAATGGAGTCATCTATGTATTTCTTACTTACCTAACATGGATATGGAGAATGGTGGGAAAGGAAACTATAGAAAGTATATCAGCTTTACATAAGAATTATACAGTAAAATACAAACAAAGAGGTTATTACAGTTGTATTTTGAGAAGGTGTTTTGAAAAAGCCAGAGTTTTAAATGAGCCATGAGTCAAAGAGAAATCCCTTTCTCTTAGGGATATACCTTAAATTATAAAAAACATGTGTTTCTAATTTGATGGGGTTTATGAGATTGCACATCAAGCACCTTCCATGTTATATGACCATTGCTTGCTATTTACTGAGCATAAGATTCAAGCGAGAGTCTGAACTACCTTTTTCTTGTTTGCAAGTTTTACCTATAAAGTGCAAGCTATGTGGAAAAAACGTTTGCCTTAAAAACTGTATTTGCTAATGTGTCTTCTAATGAATACTATGTAAACCAATTTATCATCAATATTTTAATTGTCAAATACAGCATTTTTCTAAGCAATTTACAAATTAACCCTTTCCATTCTCATAGCCATCCCAAAAGGTATGTATGTTATTTATTTATTTTTATTATTTATTATTATTATTGTTTTAGATGGAGTCTTGCTCTATCACCTGGGCTGGAGTGCAGTGGCACAATCTCGGCTCACTGTAACCTCTGCCTCCCAGGTTCAAGCAATTCTCCTGCCTCAGCCTCCCAAGTAGCTGGGATTATAGGCACCTGCCACCACACCCGGCTAATTTTTGTATTTTTAGTAGAGACGGGGTTTCACCATGTTGGCCAGGCTGGTCTCGAACTCCTGACCTCAGGTTATCCACCAGCCTTGACCTCCCAAACTGCTGGGATTACAGGCGCGAGCCACTGCACCCGGCTAGGTATGTATGTCATTATCCTCATGTTCCTAATGAGAAGTATAAGGCATAAAGAATGTAATTATAAAACTATGTAGCTAGCAAGTGCCAGGGGTCAGTTTGAGCCTAAGCAGCCTGTCTCCAGAGTCTATGATCTTAAAACCATTATTCCACACTGCCTCTCTTAAGAAGGGACAATAAGACATTGCTTTTCTCCTTTCTTTCAATCTTCGGTTTAACAAGGTACATGGGATTCCAGGAGAAGATTTCTATGAACATATTATGATAATTCTGTAGATGAGTATACTTTTGTTTGTAGCTCAAACAGTTACAGTCCGCATACTGGAGAGCACCTTTAAACACAGCAAATGTTTAGTCAGAGATTCCAACCTAACTGTGCTTAGAAATGAAATCCTGCAAACACTTTGGTGATACCGGGAAATTTAAAGCATCTACCTCCTTCCAGTCTAATTTTCCTCTTTGGATTGTTAATTAAAGAAAATGAAGAGTGTGCTTTAATTTTATTGCCAAAAGCACTAGTTTGCTTTATTCATGCAAATCAGTAATACTCAAACTTGCTATTTGCCTGCATACCCACAAAAATGCCAGGACTGGATGGTTTCAAAGATGTACTTATCAATGGTACAATAAAACCATCTTTTTCAGAAACTACTAAACTTTATATCATGGGTTTTTTTTTTCTCAGAGGTTCGGTTCTACTTAAAAATGCAACAATTTTGATAATTATGAATACCTGTAGAACAGATTCCAAGGGGTAAAGCAAAACCACAAAAGAAAGCAAACAAAACTCTTCATTGGCTACTTAAAAAAAAGATTCTTGGCCGGGGGCGGGTGACTCACGCCTGTAATCCCAGCATTTTGGGAGACCTAGGTGGGCGGATCATGAGGTCAGGAGTTCGAGACCAGCCTGGCCAACATGATGAAACCCCGTCTCTACTAAAAAAATTCAAAAATTCGCCAGGCATGATGGCATACACATGTAATCCTCACTACTCAGGAGTCTGAGGCAGGAGAATTGCTTGAACCTGGGAGTCGGAGGCTGCAGTGAGCTGAGATCGTGCCACTGCACTCTAGCCTGGGCGACAGAGAGAGACTATCTCCAAAAAAAAAAAAATAAAAATAATAATAATAATAATAATAATAGTAATTCTGACAAGGTGTGGTGGCTTACACCTGTAATCCCAGCAGTTTGGGAGGCTAAGGTGGGTGGATCCCTTGAGGTCAGGAGTTTGAGACCAGCCTGGCCAAAATGGTGAAACCCCATCTCTACTAAAAATGCAAAAAAAAAAAAATTACCCAGCGTGTTGGCGTGCCCGTAGTCCCAGCTACTTGAGAGGCTGAGGCAGGAGAATTGTTTGAACCTGGGAGGTGAAGGTTACAGTGAACTGAGATCACGCCAATGCACTCCAGCCTGGGTGACAGAGTGAGGCCCTGCCTGAGAACAATAATAATAATAGTAATTCTGCTAGCTGAGATGCTGAAGAAGCTAGATTTACTGTACCAGAAACATGAAAAAAAAACTATTGATTACTTTTATTTCTTCACTGAAGATCTTTCCTAGAAATTATGAACCAAAAAATATTCTTATTTTATCTCTCGTAATCTATCTGCTTCTTAGTCCAAAGGAAAATAATATGTTTTCTGATTCCATATAGACACAATGCACAATCTCTAATCTAGCAGAATTTGAATGATCCTCAGTATGATTCATTATTAACTTATATTATACCATTTAGGGATCCTCTGAACCAGAGCATATTACTTATTAAATTTTATACTTGCTGAAAATGCTATCAAATAAAATGCTAATCACGGTACAGAACAAAAAAGTATGTCTGTTATTTGGGGAAAAATCACAACAATCAAAAAAGTAAGATGTGCTAGACTGTGAAATACAGAATAAAAACAACAAAAATACATTTATTACATTTCTTTCTTTTTTTTTTTTTTTTTTGAGACGGAGCTTCAATCTTATTGCCCAGGCTAGAGTGCAATGGCGTGATCTCCGCTCACCGCAATCTCAGCCTGCCGAGTTCAAGTGATTCTCCTGTCTCAGCGTCAGTAGCTGGGATTCCAGGTATGCGCCATCACACCAAGTTAATTTTGCTTTTTTAGTAGAGACAGGGTTTCTCCATGTTGGTCAGGCTGGTCTTGAACCTCCGACCTCAGGTGATCCACCTGCCTCGGCCTCCCAAAGTGCTGGGATTATAGGCATGAGCCACCTGGCCTGGCCTATATTTACTTCTAAAAGTACTACAGCACAGTTGGGGTGAAAAGTTCAGAGCAAGAAGGGTGGCTAAGTAGTGAAGTACACTGCCTAGATTTTCATTGCTAAAAATCTGCCCCAACTGATTAAGGCTGGACAATTACATGCAGATGTTGAAAATGTTAGGATTTTATATTATATTTATCTTTTTGTTTCATAGCTTACTTATAATATTAACTTTATTTTGAAGCTCAAAACTTCACCCATGTTGATTTAAGTTAATCTTTCCATTTGCACTTAATCCCCATGGTTCAGCATTGATTACCTTAAGGGTGTACCTTGAAACTACCTGGTGGAGTAGGCATAGAAACAGGGTATGGGGGAGTTGCTCAGGGATCTGTATCTCATTTTAGGAAGGTTCCTATGTCTTTTTATTTGTGTACTTCCGCTTGTGATGAGATTACAAATATGATAAGCTCCAAAGAGAAACTTTTATTTGAGTTTCATTTCTACTTAATGGGCAAAAACAAGCCTATAGTGGAACCAAAGTAGGTAATCAACATGAATACATACAGCACCCGCTATATGCCCAGCACTATGCCAGGGCTTATAACAGATATAAATTAAATGCACAATACAAACCTTGCCATCATGTAGCAAGGTATAAAAAGAGAATGTATGTAAACTGTATAAGCCTGGGTTTCCTTATTTATGATACAGAGATAACTTCTTGGGCCGTTACAATAATTAAATATATATACTATATATATATGAAATTATTGAACAGAGTGCCTAGTCCACTACTGACATTTAACACATCTCATTTTTCTTCCATTCAAAGAACTTAAAATCTAGCCAAAATAAGCCAAAGTAGGCCAGGCACAGTGGCTCATGCCTGTAATCCCAGCACTTTGGGAGGCCGAGGCAGGCAGATCACCTGAGGACAGGAGGTCGAGACCAACTTGGCCAACATGGCAAAACCCAATCTCTACTAAAAATACAAAAATTAGCCGGGCACGGTGGCTCATGCCTGTAATCCCAGCTACTTGGGAGGCTGAAGCAGGAGAATTGCTTGAACCCAGGAGGCGGAGATTGTAGCGAGCCAAGATCGCGCCACTGCACTCCAACCGAAGCAACAGAGCGAGACTCCAATTCAAAAAAGAAAAGAAAAGAAAAAAAAAAAAACGAAAGTAGCAGATAATAATTGTTTAACAATATGAAAAGGCATAATCCGTAGAGTTTACAATGGAGATTAGTTTCAAATAGAGTAGTCAGGAGGATTTTAGTGAAACCTTTGAGGTGAACTTTGAAAAGCTGCAAATGGCAGTGTTTGAAGAGAGAGGAAGAGGTGGAACACAGAAAGGGCCTTCAGCCCCATGTGTGCAGAAGACAAGACAGAGGCTGGTGTTTCCAGACAGGTAAGCCATGTGCCAGGGCAACACTGCACAAAATGGATGTGGGGGCAAGGCATCCTATCAGTGGGAAGCCAAAGCTACAGTAACTGCTACTAGTAAATAAAGATCTTTTTTTGTTTCTTTTTTCAAGGAAAATCTACCTGATTTTTATAATGACTGGATGTTCATTGCCAAACATCTGCCTGATCTCATAGAGTCTGGCCAACTTCGAGAAAGAGTTGAGAAGGTTTGACATATGTATTACATTTTTCTTCTTGTATAGCCTCTTAACATTGTTAACTTGGTTTTGAAGCATAAAACATCACCGAGATTGATTTGAGTCAATTGCTCCATTTGTTTTCAGTTAGACATGCTCAGCATTGATCATCTCACAGACCACAAGTCACAGCGCCTTGCACATCTAGCTCTGGGATGCATCACCATGGCATATGTGTGGGATAAAGGTCATGGAGACGTCCGTAAGGTTTGGAGATTTTCTCAGATTTCTTATGCTATGTGACAGATTTTCATCTAATTTACATTTAACTTTCCAAAAATTTTCTGAAAGCATTTTAACTGCATTGGTCAAAGTTTCGATAACAGGACAAAATGAAAAAGAAAATATGCCCTGGCTTGACATGTCAACTGTTATCATTATTATATTTTTAAGTCTTTTACTTTATTTTTCATCCTGTATTTTATCTGGCAACCCTAATTACATAAAAGTAATACAGACTGCAATATCTAACCTTTAAAACACATATGGGCCTCCCGGCACTTTGGGAGGCCATGGCGGGAGGATCACCTGAGTTCAAGAGTTCAAGACCAACCTGGCTAACATGGTGAAACCCCATCTCTACGAAAAATACAAAAAATAGCCAGGCATGGTGGCAGGTGCCTGTAATCCCACCTACTAGGGAGGCTGAGGTGGGAGAATCACTTGAACCTAGGAGGTGGAGGTTGCAGTGAGCCGCGATCCTGCCACTGCACTCCAGCCTGGGCGACAGGAGCGAGACTCTATCTCAAAAAAACAAAACAAAACAAAACAAAAAACAAACCTAACTACTGTATTTTAATCAGGTCTTGCCAAGAAATATTGCTGTTCCTTACTGCCAACTCTCCAAGAAACTGGGACTGCCTCCTATTCTGGTTTATGCAGACTGTGTCTTGGCAAACTGGAAGAAAAAGGATCCTAATAAGTATGTAAAGAGTGAGAACAACAGGAATTTTTGGAGTGTGTGCCAATTAAATAAAACAGGAGTTGTTCATTGGCTTAATTTTGGGCAGCACAGTTTTCCTCTCAGTTGGATATGGTCCCTCTCAGTTCTTCAGTTGGGTACGGTTTCTTGGACTGCTGTGTCTACCACTACAAATGTACACACATGTGACAGGTGTATAGTTAACACAGTAAAATGCACAGATCTTAAGTGTTCAGCTTGAATTTAACTATTACATAATTACATACACCCACCATTCTCAGTAAGATACAGAATATTTTTATCACCTCAGAAAATTTCTTTGTGCTTCTTTCAATTCCCTTTCCTGCGACAGACAAATATATTCTTATTTGCCTTGTCAAAAAGTAGATGATTTTTGGGGCCGGGCACGGTGGCTCAAGCCTGTAATCCCAGCACTTTGGGAGGCCGAGACGGGCGGATCACGAGGTCAGGAGATCGAGACCATCCTGGCTAATATGGTGAAACCCCGTCTCTACTAAAAATACAAAAAACTAGCCGGGCGAGGTGGTGGGCGCCTGTAGTCCCAGCTACTTGGGAGGCTGAGGCAGGAGAATGGCGTAAACCCGGGAGGCGGAGCTTGCAGTGAGCTGAGATCCGGCCACTGCACTCCAGCCTGGGCGACAGAGCGAGACTCCGTCTCAAAAAAAAAAAAAAAAAAAAAAAAAAAAAAAAAAGGAGATGATTTTTGTTATTGGGTTTCACATCAATGAAACCACAAAGTATAGACTCTTGTGTCTGGCTTCTTTTGATTAGCATGTTTTTGAGATTCTATTAATTTAATTTTTTAGCAGCCAATTGTAGTTAAGAGTCAACACATCTTTAATTACACGCAGCAATGACTGGTTTTTCAGAGCAGTCTGCTCAGGATGTAGGTGATTTTTACCCTTCAGGCACGAGATCTGCTACAATAAAGGAAAGGGAGAACCAAAGCACATGTCTCTGGGTGTGTGCCTGTAGAAGAATACCCTGCAAATGGGAATACCACAAAATGAAAGGATTTGATCTAGAAAGTTTCTTCTTATTGAAAATTAGTCTTTTTAAAAAAAATTAACCGGGAATGGTGGCATATGTCTGTGGTCTCAGCTACACAGGGGGTTAAGGCAGAAAGATCACTTGAGCCCTGGAAGTTGAGGCTGCAGCGAGCTATGTTCGTGCCACTGCACACCAGCCTGGGCGACAGAGTGAGACGCTGTCTCAAAAAAAAAATAAAATAAAATAAAACAATTAGTTTTGACTGTCCATGTGTGTTCCTTGCATATTTGAGCATTTAATTCATTTGTGAGTTATTAAGTTAAATGTTTGTAATGCCTACTGAAGAAATATTTTTAAAACTTTTTCTTTTACCTGACTATGTCTTACCTCTGATAGTAGTATTCAATCAAATAGCAACAACTCATCATTATTTGCTGTTAAATTGATTTTCTTTCTCTCTTCCAATTGGCCCATTGCTTCATGGCTGCATTCATAAGGCCCCTGACTTATGAGTAAGTATCTGATTCTTGTTTTAGTCTAAGAATTTGCTATTTATAGTCGAATGTAGGTTTATCGATAGACTCCAAATGCATTTTTAAATAATTAAATTCAGCCAAAAAAATAATTTCAGTGATTATTTAGAGAACAAATAATCTCTGTCTTTAATTGTATCTATGATTGTGTTACAACTATGTCTATTTGATATTATAGCTATAGATATACACAAGAATACTACTCAGATACGTCTATAGGAAATTAATATGCAAACATACAAAATGGACATACATCTGTGTATCTATGACTTAATAACTCCTATGTCCATAACTAGTTACCATTGTCAATAAGTAACCTTATACCAACTTGTTCTTTTTGACCCAATCCTTACTACTTTTGACCTATAATATATACTAAACATAGGCTAAGAGGTGGAAAAACTGGGCTGGGTGCGTGGCTCACACCTGTAATCCCTGTACTTTGGGAGGTCAAGGCAGGCGGGTCACCTAAGGTCAGGAGTTCAAGACCAGCCTGGCCAACATGGTGAAACCTCATCTCTACTAAATATACAAAAAAATTAGCCGGGCATGGTGGCAGGTGCCTGTAATCTCAGCTACTCAGGAGGCTGAGGCAGGAGAATCAGTTGAACCCAGGAGGTGGAGGTTGCAGTGAGTGGAGATCACCCCACTGCATTCCAGCCTGGGTGACAGAGCAAGACTCCATCTCAAAAAAAAAAAAAAAAAAAAAGAGAGATGGAAAAACTAAGGTAAGTATCATTAATATAAACCCACCTTGGTGAAGCTAGACTAACGAAGAGGAAAGGCAGTATATGAAAATTATGCAAACTGCCATATGATTAAGAGAAGGCTTAAGAAGATAAAGTATTGGGATCCCTAACCAAATAAAAGGAGTGATGCGGGAGCCCTTGAAGCAAGTTATTTGAGCAATTAGCTAGAGGAAAAAGGTAAGAGTATTCATAGCAGAAGAAACAGCAAAAGTGAGGCCTTGAAGTGACAAATATCTTGGTGCATTATCAAAACTGAATGATGGCTAATATGACTGATAGTAAATGATAAAAATAACAGTGTGAGAAAAAGATTATTATTATTTTTTTTAAAGATGGCTGGGCAAAGCAGGTGGATCACCTGAAGTCAGGCATTCGAGACCAGTCTGGCCAACATAGCAAAAACCCTCCTCTTCTAAAAATACAAAAATTAGTGGGGCGTGGTGGCACATGCCTGTAATCTCAGCTACTCAGGAGACTGAAGCAGGAGAATAGCTTGAACCCAGGAGGCAGATGTGGCAGTGAGACAAGATTGTGCCATTGCACTCCAGCCTGAGTGACACATCTCAAATAATAATAATAATAATAAAAGATTATGTAGGATATTTTTAGTTATGATAAGGAGTTAAAACAGTATCTTAAGGGAGAAACTGGAAAGTTTTTAAAAAGGAGGATGACATCAACAGTCAGTCCCACTTTGCAGATGAGAACACCAAGGCAGACGATGTCATATCTTGCTCAAGGTCACACAGCAAGTAAGTTACAGAGATGGTCTGGCTTCAGACACCATGAATTTAACCACCACAAAACTCGTAGATACATAGATAGACTATGTTTGCACCAGTGCCCAAACTTCAATTAAAAAGAAAAACAGGGTCTAATCAGTTATTTGAATTCCGCAGTCAATTCCTTTGTAAAGCAGATAAACCACTGAGAAATTGAATTAGGCTCACAAATTAAAATATGAATAGGAATATAATTATTTAAACAAAAGACTACCTTTTAAAACTCTACCTCACAGATACCTCTGTAAACATTGAGTATATACGTATGGTGATATAAATGCCTGTGACAAGTCAATGGGATAATAGAAACAGAACTAGTTGAGGAATTTCTAGTTCTGTTTTTTTTGTTGTTGTTTTGTTTTGTTTTGCTTATTTGTTTTCTGAGACGAGACTTGCTCTTGTCACCCAGGCTGGAGTGCAATGGAGCGATCTTGGCTCACTGCAAGCTCCGCCTCCTGTGTTCAAGTGATTCTCCTGCCTTAGCCTCCTGAGTAGCTGGGATTACAGGCGCCGACCACCACACCCACCTAATTTTTGTATTCTTAGTAGAGACGGGGTTTCACCACATTGGCCAGGCTGGTCTCGAACTCCTGACCTCAGGTGACCAACCCGCCTTGGCCTCCTAAAGTGCTGGGATTACATGTATGAGCCACCATGCCCGGCCCTAGTTTTGAGTTTCAACATGAAACTTTAGGTCTCAATTTAGTCTACTTACTGTTAATTATGTGATCTTAGACAACGGGCCTAACAACTGAGTCTTAATATTCCCAACTACATAATGGAGATAGTAAGGCCTGCCACACCTCTCTCATAAAATTATGTTGAAACTAAAATAGGATAAATAAAAATGTCAAAAAAATCCCATAATTTTTGCTAAACTTCTTGCCTTCCTTATCCAATTTCCTCAGGAACATGGACGTTTTGTTCTCCTTTCGTGATGGAGACTGCAGTAAAGGATTCTTCCTGGTTTCTCTATTGGTGGAAATAGCAGCTGCTTCTGCTATCAAAGTATGTCTATCCTCACTTCAAAATTTGTATGTCGATTTACGTAAGCAGAGCAATCATTTCGGAGCCTAAACTATACTAAGCATGAGTTAACTTTATCCTTAACAAATACAACATGGGATCATTTAATTGGGAGTAAAGGATCAATTATTTATTTTTGTGTATTACCTAAAATATAAAATCTCAGAGCCATATACTTAAAATCCAATTTGAAACCTCTGTAGGAAATAAAATTTTTCAATAAAATGTGGCTTTGGAACTATGATACAGTGTCATAAATTCAATAGTTTTGATTATCAAAAATAGAAATGAAACATATATGACTATATAAATATCTCTAAATTAAATGCTATGTGAATAAAAACAAATCCAAGCTTCTATAAATATAAAGAAATTAGTCAAATAGGGTGTCCAGCCCAGGAAAGAATTGTAAAAATCCCAAATTTAATTTATGGATTAAGACGGGGGAATTTGGCCAGGCACAGTGGCTCACGCCTGTAATCCCAGCACTTTGGGAGGCTTAAGTGGGCAGATCACTTGAAGTCAGGAGTTTGGGACCAGCCTGGCCCCCATGGCGAAACCCCATCTCTACTAAAAATATGAAAATTAGCCGGGCGCTGTGGTGGGTGCCTGTAGTTCCAGCTACTCAGGAGGCTGAGGCAGGAGAATGCTGTGAACCCTTGAGGTGGAGCTTGCAGTGAGCCGAGATCGCGCCACTGTACTCCAGCCTGGGCAACAGAGCGAGACTCCGTCTCAAAAAAAAAAAAAAGAAAAAAAAGAAAGAAAACCTTAAATGTTTGGTTTTTTTGTTTTGTTTTGTTTTAGGAAATTCCTACTGTATTCAGGGCAATGCAAATGCAAGAACGGGACACTCTGCTAAAGGCACTGTTGGAAATAGCTTCTTGCCTGGAGAAAGCCCGTCAAGTGTTTCAGCAAATGCACGGCAAGTATTGTGTGCAGCGCAATAGTCTAGGCTGACAAGTCAAATGTTCCAGATGTAGAATGGTTGAAAAAAGGGAAGCAAAAAGCAACTACCACTTAGTATGTTTTCACTTTAGGTATTTTATCTTACTAAACCATTACACTTTCTATGTGGTAGGTTTCATTATCTCCATTTTACAAGTAAGGTCATCTAAATTCAGAAAGACAGGGTGAATGACTTCAGATTCCACAGGCAGTAAATAGTGAAGCCACAGTTCCAAGGTGGCTCTATTTAATGCTAAGGAACTTCCTTGCCTCCTACTAAAAACCTTTGAGAAACTTTCTACATGGGAGGGTGGTTTTAAGTTCTGGAAAAAAAAAAAAATAACTTCTGCTTAATAAGAACTCTTTCCTAATTCTGTTTTTTCACAAATTAAGAAATAACACAGAAACGTCATTGAGCTCAAAGGTTGTTGCGAAATTAACAGTTAAAAAAACTACCCCCAAAAAAACACACAAAAAGGTATATAAGCAGTAACTTGCAATAGGAAATCTGCCCTACTGAACAGAGTCAACAAATACCTAATTGTTTATCTCTGGGTTTTGAGTTATTGCTATTTAGTCCTTGGCAAGAAGTTACATTTTCAAATCAAGTAGGGTAGGAGGCTGAGTGCGGTGGCTCATACGTGTAGTTTCCAGCTACCTGGGAGGCTGAGGTGGGAAGATTGCTTGAACCCAGGAGTTGAGGCTGCAGTGAGCTATGATCACTACATTCCAGCCTGAGCGATGAAGTGAGACCCTGTCACCAAACGATTTTTTAAAATTTTGAAAATAGAGAGGGAGATCTAGTTTCTGGGCTTTTGTTTTGGTTTGTTTTGTTTTTGTCTTTGGTTTGTTTCTTTATGTAAACAGTTTATCTGTTACGTCAGTAAGCACTAAGTTTACAGTTTAACGGGCCTCCTGGAAGAGGGCAGGAGAGTGAACGTTTATAACCACAGGGGCTTTGTTTAGCACAGACTGACCTAATGCCTTTTCCTGCAGCCTGTGCCGAAATCTGTTATCAGTTGTACACGACACCTTGATTTCCCTGTATACCTCTGATGCTGCTTAATTAAACACATTCCATCTTTTTACAGATCACGTAAACCCAAATGCATTTTACAGTGTTCTTCGCATATATTTGGCTGGGTATGTAGTCTTATGTTTGAATTTGTTTGCTCTCACTTAACAAAGAACACCACCAAATTCTCTTGGATGGTCCCTAATATCCATTGGGTTTGACTAACAATTTATATCCAAAAATTCATATGGTAGAAAAAGACTAGACGGTTCTGTTATCACTTGGCCAGCAATGTATCGGAGGGTGAGACAGGAAAGCTAGTTATTTTAAAAAGAGTGGTCTGTGCTAGCGCAAAGGTAAAATTTCATTCCTAGACTATTTATGCCAAATCTGCGCAGGATTATATTAATTATTCTCATGCATGAAAATGAGTAGGGGCAAGGGGGCATGAAAGAAGGATCATGAAATACATCTCTTGTCACCTTCTATTCACTACTAGTGCAAGATTTGATACCTGAAAATTAGCAATTAATCTAAAGAATGATTTTTCTTTTTTTCTTTCTTTCCTCCGATAGCTGGAAAGGCAACCCCCAGCTATCAGACGGTCTGGTGTATGAGGGGTTCTGGGAAGGCCCAAAGAAGTTTGCAGGGGGCAGTGCAGCACAAAGCAGCATCTTTCAGTGCTTTGACGTCCTGCTGGGCATCCAACAGAATGCTGGTGGAGGTGAGTGGAAAATAGCAAGAAATAATCATCTCTTATGTGAACACAATAGTATTTGGATATCTAGAAAGCACCTTCCCATCAGCATCTCATCTGAGCTTATCTGATGGTTTTAGCAGAATCAGGCAAGTAGGGATTTGGTTGCCATGATCCCACTTTAAAAATGAAGATGCAGAAACTTAATAAGAGTCAGTGACTGGTTCCTCTGCTAGAAAGTGGTAGAGCTGGCCGGGTGCGGTGGCTCAAGCCTGTAATCCTAGCACTTTGGGAGACCTAGGCAGGTGGATCACCTGAGGTCAGGAGTTCGAGACCAGCCTGACCAACATGATGAAACCCCATCTCTACTAAAAATACAAAAACTAGCCGAGCATGATGGTGGGTGCCTCTAATCCCAGCTACTCAGGAGGCTCAGGCAGGAGAATTGCTTGAACTCGGCGGGCAGAGGTTGCAGTGAGCCAAGATTGCACCACTGTACTCCAGCCTGGGCAAAAGGGTGAAACTCCGTCTCAAAATAAAAATAAAAAATAAAAGGCCAGGCGCGGTGGCTCATGCCTGTAATCCCAGCACTTTGGGAGGCCGAGGCGAGCGGATCACAGGATCAGGAGATGGAGACTATCCTGGCTAACACGGTGAAACCCGTCTTTACTAAAAATACAAAAAATTAACTGGGTGTGGTGGTGGGTACCTGTAATCCCAGCTACTTGGGAGGCTTAGGCAGGAGAATGGCGTGAACCCGGGAGGTGGAGCTTGCAGTGAACTGAGATGGCGCCACTGCACTCCAGCCTGGGCAAGAGTGTGAGACTCCATCTCAAAAAAAATAAATAAATAAAAATAAAATAAAATAAAATAAAATAAAATAAATAACATAGAAGTGGCAGAGCTTTCCTCACACCCAAGTTCCATCTTGAAATCTGAACATGTCTATAAAGAGTGGTTGACTCTAGTGAAGTCATGTTCTGAAAATGTATGATCAAACTTAGAAAGAGACAGTCACCTGCAAATGAAGCAGGGCTGTTAGTGGGGAGATAAAGACCTCAGTGACAAGCAGAGTCTGGGTCCTGGTCTTGTTCAGCTGTCCCGTGGCCCCAGCCACCCAGAGCAATGCCTGCACCAAAGTTTAAAGATGAGCCACATTCATTGTATGCCTTCTAGGGGCTGAGATGGAGGAGAGGAATAAGCTCCAAGAATAATTTTTTAATTTTCTCTGTTTCGTTAAACTTCTGTTTAATAGTCAAAGGGGAAAGCATCGGGCTGGGTAAAAACATGAGTTTTTCTTAATTTGAGCACTTATTTTTTAAATTTTTTAATCATATTTAATTTTTTTATTTTAGATTCAGGGGATACATGTGCAGGCTTATTACACAGGTATACTGAGTGATGCTGATGTTTGGGCTTCTAATGATCCCCTCACCCAAGTATAGAACATAGTGCCCAATAGGTAGTTTTTCAGCCTTTGCTTTCCTCCCTCCCTCCCTCCCCTATTTGAAATGCTCCCTGTCTATTGTTCCCATCTTTGTGTCCATGTGTACTCAATATTTAGCTCCCACTTATTGGTGAGAACATGTGGTATTTGGTTTTCTGTTTCTGCATTAATTCACTTAGGCTAACTTAAGCTAATGGCCTCCAGCTGCTGCCTCCTTGTTGCTGTGAAGCACTTGATTTCATTCTTTTTCGTGGCTGTGTAGTATTCCATTGGTGTACATGTGCCACATTTTCTTTGTCCCATCCATCATTGATGGACACCTGGGTTCATTCCATGTCTTTGCTATTGTCGAACACTCATTTAAACACACTCTTAAACTCTCTTAAGAATCAGTCATAATCTGTCAAATGCAGATTATATATGCCCTTGTCTATACCATCAGCTTCTTACAGTAGAAAAGAGAGAAAGAAAGTGCAAAAAAAGGCCAGGCGCGGTGGCTCAGGCCTGTAATCCCAGCGCTTTGGGAGGCTGAGGAAAGTGGATCATCTGAGGTCAGGAATTTGAGACCAGCCTGACCAACATGGAGAAACCCTGTCTCTACTAAAAATACAAAATTAGCCAGGCATGGTGGCACGTGCCTGTAATCCCAGCTACTCAGGAGACTGAGGCAGGAGAATTGTTTGAGCCTGAGAGGCAGAGGTTGCAGTGAGCTGAGATTGTGCCACTCTACTCCAGCCTGGCCGACAGAGTGAGACTCTGTCTCAAAAACAAAAAAAAAGAAAAGAAAAAAAAGTGCAAACAAAAATACTTATTGTGAGAAAATGAGTTTAGCTCATTCCGTTTTCAAAATTAATAGTATTTTACAATAATAACAATTGCTAGTAGCAAGACTAATAGCCAAACATTAGCCTTCAAATAGAATGACCTTGACTTCACTGAATGCTATATTGGTAATCTCCTGGCCACTCTGCCCTCACTCTGCCTTTCTCTCCTGGATTGGGGAATGCTGTGACCTCCGTGTTCCCTCTTTCTCTTGTTCCCGTAGGACATGCTGCTCAGTTCCTCCAGGACATGAGAACATATATGCCACCAGCTCACAGGAACTTCCTGTACTCATTAGAGTCAAGTCCCTCAGTCCGTGAGTTTGTCCTTTCAAAAGGTGATGCTGGCCTGCGGGAAGCTTATGATGCCTGTGTGAAAGCTCTGGTCTCCCTGAGGAGCTACCATCTGCAAATCGTGACTAAGTACGTCCTGATTCCTGCAAGCCAGCAGCCAAAGGAAAACAAGACCTCTGAAGACCCTTCAAAACTGGATGCCAAAGGAACTGGAGGCACTGATTTAATGGAATTCCTAAAGACTGTGAGAAGTACAACCGAGAAATACCGTTTGAAGGAAGGTTAACGTAACCCAACAAGAGCACATTTTTATCATAGCAGAGACATCTGCATATATTCCTGTCATTACCCATTGTAACAGAGCCACAAACTAATACTATGCAGTGCTTTGCCAATAATGCAATACAAAAGACCTCAAAATACCTGTGCATTTCTTGTAGGAAAACAACAAAAGGTAATTATGCGTAATTATAGTAGAAGTTTTATAATCTGTATCTTAATGATTAAATCAAATAAATAAAAATGCATAAGATATAAATATTCTTTCATAATAAATAAAAATGCATAAGATATAACAAATCTTGCTTCATTTATAACTATAATCAAGTATTTCTTTAGATGAGACCTACTCTAAACTGCTTTCAGCAGGGCTAATAGACCCCTATACTTTCCCTTTGTTAATGCGAGACTTTTTCATAATTACCTGTTTACTTGTCTATATTCTCATTACATGATAAGCTTCTTGATGCAAGGGACACTCTGTATTGTTTACCAGATTTACGCATCGCAGTTTTTTTTTTTTTTTTTTTTTTTTTTTTGAGACAGGGTCTCACTCTGTCACCCAGGTTGGAGTGCAGTGGCATGATCTCAGCTCACAGCAGCCCTGACCTCCCAGACCTAAGTGATCCTCCTACCTCAGCCCCCTAAGTAGCTGAGACTACAGTTGTGCGCCAACATGCTCAGCCAATTTTTATATTTTTTGTAGAGACAGGGTCTTGCTATGTTGCCCAGGCTGGTCTTGAACTCCTGAGCTCAAGTTATGTCTGTATCTTATCTTTGGAATACATGATAATCCCAGCACTTTGCAAAGCCAAAGTGCTGGCATGAATATATTTAATAATAGAATCCTAAGAAGCTAGAGCCTGAGAGGAACTTAAGAATTATCAAAGCCAAGCTCTTCATTTTAAAGATGGCAACACTGAGGCACAGAAGGGTGAAATCACTTAACGATGATCACACAATTAGTTGGTTAACAATGGGAGAAAAAATTTTTGATGACTCATCTTTGTTCTTTTTGCTCTACTTGGAGTAGACTAGGTGGGAGGAAAAAATAATTTTGGAAGGAAAAGGGGAGGAAATGAAATGACTGGGGAGGAACTCGTGATATTGTAAACGGTCAGCCAGCAATCAAGTACGTTATAGAAGATGAGAGGAAGGGGCTGGGCGTGGTGGTTAACTCCTGTAATCCCAGCACTTTGGGAGACCAAGGTGGGTGGATCATGAGGTCAGCATATCGAGACCATCCTTGCTAACACAGTGAAACCCCGTCTCTACTTAAAATACAAAAAAATTAGCCAGGCGTGGTGGCGGGCGCTTGTGGTCCCAGCTACTCGGGAGGCTGAGGCAGGAGAATGGAGTGAACCCAGGAGGTGGAGCTTGCAGTGAGCTGAGATCACTGAGTAGCTGAGACTACAGGCGCCCACCACCACGGCCAGCTAATTTTTTGTATTTTTAGTAGAGACGGGGTTTCACCATGTTGGCCAGGCTGGTCTCGATCTCCTGACCTCAGGTGATCCACCCACCTCGGCCTCCCGAAGTGCTGTGATTACAGGAGTGGGACACCGTGCCTGGCCTGCTAAGGATCTTGTATTGGCTCCAGGTCAAGATGCTCTCTATCTTGTGTCCCACCTGCAGCACTGATGGCCCACAACCCTGGAAAGGCTACACTTCAGGCACATCAGGCATTTCTCTCTTCCAGAGTTGGTTTCACCTAATTAGTACTGACATGCAGAGAGTCTCTGGTTGCTAAAGAAAGACCCTGCAGTCATGCCTTCTCCTTTAGAACATCACCTTTATTCTGATAATAAGGGAGAGAGGGAAAGAGGGAAAGTGAGGGGCATCATCATAGAAATTGCACCCACTGCTGCCTTGTAGGTGAGAGAGGGACTGACATTGGACTCCATGTGCTCCTACAGAGGGTGTGAACACTAGCTCCAGAGTCCCTTCTGTATTTCCACATAATAGAAACCAAGGGACTGGTACAGCGGCTCACACCTGTAATCGCAGCACTATGAGAGTCTGAAGTGGGTGGATCATGAGGTCAGGAGTTCGAGAACAGCCTGACAAATATGGTGAAACCCCGTCTCCACTAAAATACAAAATTTAGCCATCCATGGTGGCATGTGCCCGTAATCCCAGCTACTTGGGAGGCTAAGGGAGGAGAATGATTTGAACTTGGGGGCAGAGGTTACAGTGAGCCAAGATCACGCCACTGCACTCCAGCCTAGGTGACAGAGTGAGACTCTGTCTCAAAAAAAAAAAAAAAGAGAAACCAAGATTCCTGAATTACTGTAATTAAATCATCTCTGGAGTGGGAAAGGCACCACAAAATGCTTGGTATGTTTCATGAGAAGCCCTGCTGCTTCGTCCGCCCCTGCCCCGCCCCCATCCCATGCATTTTCTACATATTGCAGTGAGTGCTCCTCCAGGGGTAGGGTGAGATCACCAGATGGTGAAGGTGGTAACCTATCACAGTACATGGTTTTAACGAGATGTAATATGTTTTAAGTAACATGGTTCCTATGTGAGTGAAATTAAAGATAATTCTATCCCAATCTGTGTCATGAGAAAACCAGAAATTCATAGCGGTAGTGGGGCATGCTGGCTCATGCCTATAATCCCTGCACTTTGGGAGGCCGGGTGGGAGGCAGATAACTTGAGGTCAGGAGTTCAAGACCAGTCTGGCAGGGCCGGGCGCCGTGGCTCAAGCCTGTAATCCCAGCACTTTGGGAGGCCGAGAAGGGTGGATCACAAGGTCAGGAGATCGAGACCATCCTGGCTAACACAGTGAAACCCCGTCTCTACTAAAAAATACAAAAAACTAGCCGGGCGAGCTGGCGGGCGCCTGTGGTCCCAGCTACTCGGGAGGCTGAGGCAGGAGAATGGCGTGAACCCGGGAGGCGGAGCTTGCAGTGAGCTGAGATCAGGCCACTGCACTCCAGCCTGGGCGACAGAGCGAGACTCCGTCTCAAAAAAAAAAAAAAAAAAAAAAAAAAAAGACCAGTCTGGCCAACATGGTGAAACCCTGTCTCTACCAAAAATACAAAAAGTTGCAGGGAATGGTGGCAGGTGCCTTTATCCCAGCTACTCAGGAGGCTGGGGCGGGAGAATCGCTTGAATCCAGGAGGCGGAGGTTGCAGTGAGTCGAGATCATACCACTGCGCTCCAGCCTGGGAGACAGAGCGAGCCTCCTTCTCAAAAAAAAAAAAAAAAAAAAAAAAAAAAAAAAAGGAATGAAAGAAAGAAATTCATACTTGTGACTTCCGTCCAGACCGGAACCCAAGATGGCTGCGCTCTTGCTGAGACATGTTGGTCGTCATTGCCTCCGAGCCCACTTTAGCCCTCAGCTCTGTATCAGAAATGCTGTTCCTTTGGGAACCATAGCCAAAGAAGAGATGGAGCGGTTCTGGAATAAGAATATAAGTTCAAACCGTCCTGTATCTCCCCACATCACTATCTACAGTTGGTCTCTTCCCATGGCGATGTCCATCTGCCACCGTGGCACTGGTATTGCTTTGAGTGCAGGGGTCTCTCTTTTTGGCATGTCGGCCCTGTTACTCCCTGGGAACTTTGAGTCTTATTTGGAACTCGTGAAGTCCCTGTGTCTGGGGCCAGCACTGATCCACACAGCTAAGTTTGCACTCGTCTTCCCTCTCATGTATCATACCTGGAATGGGATCCGACACTTGATGTGGGACCTAGGAAAAGGCCTGAAGATTCCCCAGCTATACCAGTCTGGAGTGGTTGTCCTGGTTCTTACTGTGTTGTCCTCTATGGGGCTGGCAGCCATGTGAAGAACGGAGGTTCCCAGCATCATCTTCCTACACCTTATTACATTCATCCATCTTTCTGTTTTTCATTCTTATCTCCAGCCTGGGAAAAGTTCTCCTTATTTGTTTAGGTCCTTTTGTACTTTCAGATCCCGTTGGAGCAGTAGAGTACCTTGTAGACCATAATAGTGGAAAAGGGTCTAGTTTTCCCCTTGTTTCTAAAGATGGGGTGGCTGCAAAAACTCCCCTTTTTTGCCCACAGCTTGCCAACTCTAGAAGCAGTTATTCTGTCTGCATATTGGGCTTTGATTTGTGCTGAGGGTCAGCTTTTGGCTCCTTCTTCCTGAGACAGTGGAAACAATGCCAGCTCTGTGGCTTCTGCCCTGGGGACTGGGGGTGAGGCTTTGGGTGCCACTGCCTGTGGGTTGCTGGCTTAAAGGACAATTCTGTTCATTGGTGAGAGCCCAGGCCATTAACACCTAGGCAGTGTTATTGAAAGAAGAGAGGTGGGGGTGGAGGGGAATTAGTCTGTCCCAGTTAGAGGGAGATAAAGAGGGCTAGTTAGTTCTTGGAGCAGCTGCTTTTGAGGAGAAAATATATAGCTTTTGACACAAGAAGATCCAGAAAATTATTGAACATATTAATGGTTATTTCTTTTTCTTTTTCTTGGATTTCCAGAAAAGCCTCTTAGTTTTATGCTTTCTCATCAAAGTCATGTACCCTTTTTTTCTGAAACTGAATTAAAATACTCATTTAAAAAAAAAAAAAAAAGAAATTCATAGTTGTGTATTTCTTCAAGGTTGTTTTCCATAAGTAAGGGTAATTTAGCTTAAAATATGTATCATTTTCATAACAAGGTTCAACAAAGTATTCTTTAGCCCTTATCTGGTATAATTCAGCTTTGCATATTAAATGTTGAAATTATTTATGTATTATTTAGTCCTATTTTTCACTCTACTATATTAAATATGATCTCACAAGGAAATAAGAAATATTTTTCTCAGTTCACACCACTCTGAACTTCTCATGCCCTTTAAACAAGAGCTAGTGCAGTCAAGCAGTTGTAATGGTCAGCCATGAAATGGAAATTAAAATTTGCTCATTTCCACATAATTGTTTTATGTCAATAAACAATAAACAATTAAAAGGTCAGAAGTTCACACAAGTCAAAAATTTTTCATATAAACATACACTTAATGGTTTCTAAGATTCTTGCCAAATATGAGACAAAATGACCCACACAGGCAGAAATTCCATCTCCAGAGCCTCTGGGAAATAGCAAACTTGTATTTAGAACTCACACCATCTGCTCCTAATGGTCTTTATATATAGTCATTTAATCTTTAAAGCAATTCTATATATTATTACTCTCCTGATTTTACATATGAGGAAATTGAGATGCCAGAGGCCAAGAAATTTGTTCAAGAATATAACAAGGAACAGACAATGCTAGAGTATAAATTTGCATAGTCAGGCTCTAAAGATGAGCTCTTAATTACTATAATGTATAGGAGTCAATGTATCCAGCTTCTGGGGGAATACCTCTAGAGAAGGGGATGTCAATAACACATATACGACTCAACTCACTTTTGCACAGACACTCTTTTAGTTGCTTGACATTTAAATATCAATAAAGCACTTTTTCTAATCTCAATTGGCTTACAGAGACAAGACATCATATTGTGTTTCTTTGGGGGTGATTACCTCTGTAATCGTTAGACTAACAAGAAAATAGTGTGTGATAGAGGCACAAAATAGAAAATGATTCTTTCTGTTTGAAAAGTTGAGGAATGTTGTTTTCAGGAGGTAAGTTTGATACTTAACTTTAAAGTTGAATTGATTGGTGTACCTTTATTGAAAATTTTCTCCTGAATGCCCAGCATTAAATAAACAAGCAAACATTTAACTTTGCTTGTTGACCTAGCCTCATATATAATGCAAGAAGTAAACATAAAAATATCAGTGTTGTAAATGAGCATCAGAATCATCTAATGTATGGAATCTTCTGGGAGAGCTACTTTTTTAAACTATAAACTAATAATGATAGCTAATAATGACTTAATTCTTTCATATGCCTCTTACTGTCCTAAAATATACATTAATCACTTGATCAAAGCAATGAATCTAGAGACAGGTACTATTACTAGTACTCCTTTTTCCTATATGGGAATTGATACTCAATGTAGTTCAGTAGTTTTCAAGAGCCACACGGCTATGACAAAGTAAAAGATTGAACCCAGGCAATCTGACTACAGAATATTTCAAACCACTACACAGTACAATCTCCTCTCTAGGAAAATTTTCTTTTACAAGGGAGCTAGATTTCTTTTGAACTTTGCTATCACAGTATAGGATAATTGACTGCACAAGTCTCTCCTCAAATTCCCAACTCATGCATGACTTTTTATTATGTTGTAGCAATAAGAGAGCAGTGGAGGTAGAGTGGAAGAAGACTTATTTTTGTCCTCATTACTGCTATGTGGAGCAAGGGCCCAAGTTTTTGAAAACAAGAGCTCAGAGGCATAGCCCTGGCCTTGGAAGATGCCCTGGAGACGCTGAGGTGGTTGCACTTTTGCCATAGGAGTGGCAGCCAGAGAGCTGAGCCCAATGAATGTAGAGGCTGGTGCCTGGAAATATTGTGACTTGCACAGAAAGAAGATGGAAAATTTTAAAGTTGGAAATCTGCCTGGTAAGGGATCATTTGCTGGTGTCTGCAAAACTGAGTCCATACACACTAGTTTGGAAATTTCGGTCCAGATGATAGTTAAGAAAGCAATGAGAATACAGAGAGTCCACAATGAGATGAAAATGCACTGCCAGTTGAAACATCTCCTACACTGGAGCTTTATAAATATTTTAAAGACAAGGATTGGATTAGACTTGATATTAGAAATGTACCATAATACAGAAAGCAACACACACCTAAAGAACAGAATGAAAACCTTCTTAGGAAATGAAGCTTAACACTTCACCCACCAGGTCATCGCAAGAATGTTGCATTTTCATTATTATGGTAAGTACACTGGTAACTTCTTTTCTAACCTTGTATGCATAATGTAACATCAAGACTGACAATTTGGGGCTGGCAACTCAATTGGAAAATCACTGTTCTCTATTGTAAAATTCCTAATTATGTTTCCCTAGAAATTGCAAAGTGCACATGTACTTGCTTTTAATGTTTGGTCCATGGGCTGAACGCTTTGTGCATTCCTTTTTTTTTTTTTTTTTTTTTTTTTTTTTTTTTTTTATAGACAGAGTCTCACTCTGTTGCCCAGGCTGGAGTGCAGTGGCATGATCTTGGCTCACTGCAACCTCTGCCTCCCAGGTTCAAGCGATTCTTCTGCTACAGCCTCCCAAGTAACTGGATTACAGTTGCTCACCACCACACCCAGTTAATTTTTGTACTTTTAGTAGAGACGGGGTTTCACCATGTTGGCCGGGCTGGCCTCAAACTCCTGACTTCAAGTGATCCACCTGCTTTGGCCTCCCAAAATGCTGGGATTACAGGAGTAAGCCACTGTGCGCAGCCTGTGCATTACTTTTGAGGCCACATTTGACAATGGCACAGTCAAGAACACTAAATGAAGTAGTATTGGAAGATTATGAAATGGCAATTGTTTTGGAAAACAGCAAACCTCAAGTATGAAACCACCATCGAGTTTTCAGACATGTACATTATGAAGTATTATACCTTCTTTAACTATGTGCAAGTTAAAATCAGTCATAACTGAAAATCAAAAGGGGGATAGTGAACATACTTCATTCAGAAGAAGTATCCACAAAACTTCTAAAAGAGGTCTTAGAATATCCAGGGATGAAGATATGATTACAATGTATTATCCACATGATGGAAGTTTTCTCTTGCTGATAGAATGCATCCACCTACTGACATCAGTAAGTACAAGTTTAACAGTATACCAGAAACATACTGGAGGAAATATGAATATGCTTCCAGATTTATTCTACCTATAGGATCTGTCTCTATTTTATAAGGCCATCTATTTTACAAGGTACTGTAAATGCATTTTGATGAAAAAAATTACCCTGCTATTGATTTTGAGGTCTGGTATTATGATAGAGCAAATACTATCCAAAAGAGATTTAATTCAAGTCGTTGCAAAATCTTGGAAAATTTGTGAGAAATCTTACACATTGAAAGGAGGAAGAAAAGTTGGTAGCTTGAAAATGTGTTCCACTGTGAACAATTCTCTGCAAATCTACCCCCAAAAGTCAAGGATGCTGATAGGCTGAAGAAAGAGGCTAGCAAATCTAGTTTCTCAGAAAAAGAAAAATTAATAGGGACTTATGAACTGAAGCCGTTTGAGATGAGATGCCCTGAGATGAGTTGATGGATCCTCACACTATTATCCCCAGACCCAGGGCTTATATACCATAGGGAAAGACAATTGCAGTAATTTGTTTAACCGCAGGATTTACAGCAAGTACATGCTCTTAAGAGTAGATTAAGTAATAACCTTAGAGGCATTCCTAGAACTGGAGTTAATCAGAAGTCAACATGGTGGATTAGCATCCAAGATGGAGTTGCTTTAGCCTCCACAAAGAGAAAATGAAAATATATTTGGTCAATGCTAATTAGGCATGTTCCATTTGTTTGAAACTGAAATCTATAATTTCCAAAGAAGAAAATAAAAGTAGAAGTCGTCCTTCCTTTTTGGTATTCATAGACAATCTGGCAGTGTTAGGCCCCTAAGGGCTTATCACCTCCTCCTTCTGTGGGTCAAACTTTGCAGTGAGAGGAATGACATCTTTTAAAAGAATAATCATGACTAGTTTAATCATCACTAGTTCATCTTCTCTGCAATAGATACTCATATTTAACGTATCTATTGGCATATTACAAAGAATATGATTTCACAGCTACAACTTTGGGACAAACTCCTTTTCTGGCACTCTCAATGATCGTCTTCCAAAATCAGAACAGCTTTTGAATTCTATTTTGTGGAAAATGTTGTTTGAGCGACACAGTAAACTCCGGATCTCTGTGGATACAGTTGAATGATGGCTCCCAATTTATCACGCAGGCAGGATTATATTCCAACAGTTATATTTCACAGAAAGGCAAAATAACTAAGTATAGAGAAAATGAAAAATTTCCATTTTTCATTTTTACATCAAACAGAAATTACAGTGTCTTTCATCTCTTTAAAGTTTTCTTATCAAAATACTAGTTTTCATCAATTAAAACTTTATTTAGGTAGATATATTTCATAAATAACCTTTTATTGGCTTAAAGGGAATGATTTTTCTGTAATATAACTTTCTATTTCAGGAAGCTTTTCTATGAGAACTGAAAACTATACCAAATTATCTCTTTTTCAGTTTTTTTTTTTTTTTTTTTTGAGACGGAGTCTCACGCTGTTGCCCAGGCTGGAGTGCAGTGGCGCGATCTCGGCTCACTGCAAGCTCCGCCTCCCGGGTTCCCGCCATTCTCCTGCCTCAGCCTCCTGAGTAGCTGGGACTACAGGCGCCCGCCACCGCGCCCGGCTAATATTTTGTATTTTTAGTAGAGACGGGGTTTCACCGTGGTCTTGATCTCCTGACCTTGTGATCCGCCCGCCTCGGCCTCCCAAAGTGCTGGGATTACAGGCTTGAGCCACCGCGCCCGGCCAAATTATCTTTTTCTTTTGTTTTTGAGACAAACTGTCACTTTGTTACTCAGACTGGAGTACAGTGGTGTGTTCCTAGTTCACTGCAGCCTTGAATTCCTGGGCTCAACTGATCCTGCTACCTCAGGCTCCCATGGAGCTAGGACTACAGGCATGCACCACTACATCTGGCTAATTTTTTATATTTTTGTAGAGACATGGTCTGGCTACGTTGCCCAGGCTGGTCCCAAACTCCTGGCCTCAGGGAATCTCCTGCATCAACCTCCCAAAGTGTTGGGATTACAGGTGTGAGCAACTATGTCATCCCAAAACATGTGTATTTTAATGAGACAACAAAGATCAAGGGAACTTTAGTCCTTACAATGTAATGATCAAAAAGTGAAATAGATAATCAACATAACATTGCTTATAGACCATGCAAACAAACTTACTGCATTTGTATATTTGTAATGAACTGTTTTATAAAAACAAAATGTAAAATGTGTGTATTTTACTTGCGCTTTTATTGTTTCCCTACTTCTTAGACATGTTAAGAACTATGGAAAAAAGATATGGGAGTTTGTGAAAATTTAAATAATTTGTATATTACAAGAAACAGATATTAGAATATGTTTGTTTTATATTTCTTTTGTAGCAGAATTTTCTAGCCAGGCATGGTGGCTTACACCTGTAATTCCAGCACTTTGGGAGGCTGAGGTGGGACAATCACTTGAGCCCAAGAGTTTGAAATCAGCGAGGGCAACATAGTGAAACTCTTATCTCTACAAAAACTTCTCTGTCTGTATCTATATCTATATAAAGGAATTTTGTGAGGAAAACTATATATTTTTTATATATATGAATTTTCTCAGGAAATATATCTGCAAATGAATTTTATAAAATATAACATCACTTTATCTTTGATTTATTTCATTTAACAATTATTTTAAAGTAACATACTAATAAACTCATTTTAAAAACTGCTATGACCATAAAACTATTAGAGATAACATAAGAGAAAATCTAGGTAACCCTGGGTTTGGAGATAACTTTTTATATACAACACCAAAGGCACAATCAAAGAAAAAAAATGACAAGCGCTATATCACACATCAACATTAAAATGTGATCTGGGAAAGACATCATTAAGAGAACAAAAAGACAAGCCACAGACTGGGAGAAAATATTTGCAAAAGACATATGTGATAAAAGACAATTATCAAAATATACAAATAATTCTTAAAACTCAAAAATAAGAATATGAACAACTCAGTTAAATAATGGACAAAAGATCTGAACAGAAACCGCATCAAAGAAGAAATACAAGTGGCAAGCATATGAAAATATGATCTACCTCATATGCCATTAGGAAATTGCAAATTAAAACAATGAGATACCACTACATTTCTACTACATTAGTGAAAATCCCCAACACTGATAGCACTCAGTGCTGGTGAGGATATGACGCAGTAGAAATCCACACTCATGCCGGTCACAGTGGCTCACGCCTGTAATCCCAGCACTTTGGGAGGCTGAGGGGGGCGGATCACGAGGTCAGGAGTTTGAGATCAGCCTGACCAACATGGTGAAACCCTGGTTCTACTAAAAATGCAAAAATTAGCCGGGCGTGGTGGCACACGCCTGCTACTTGGGAGGCTGAGGCGGGAGAATTGCTTGAACCCGGGAGGTGGAGGTTGCAGTGAGCCGACAGTGCGCCACTGCGCTCCAGCCTGGGTGACAGAGCAAGACTCCAACTCAAAAAAAAAAAAAAAAAAAAAGAGGCTGGGAATGGTGTCTTACACCTGTAATCCCAGCACTTTGGGAGGCCAAGGTAGGGCGGATCACTTGAGGTCAGGAGTTGGAGACCAGCCTTTCCAGCACGACAAAACCCTGTCTCTACTAAAAATACAAAAATTAGCCAGGAGTATTGGCGCATGCCTGTAGTCCCAGTTACTCGGGAGGCTGAGACAGGAGAATTCCTTGAACCCGGGAGGTGGAGGCTGCAGTGAGGGGAGATCGCACCACTGCACTCCAGTCTGAATGACAGGGCGAGACTGTCTCAAAAAAAAAAAAAAAAAAAAAAAAAGAAAGAAAGAAAGAAAGGAAGAAAAAAAGAGAAAATTCCATGATGCAGTCTTTAGGTATGTATGTATTTATTTATTTATTATTAAGTATAGTAAAATAAGGAGGGATAGATGTCATGGAAAATGTCAAGAAAGTAAAAGGATTAAAAAAAAAAAAGTAGGCTGCAATGTCAGATGTTTGAAAAGTTAATCAAGGAAAGGACTTAAATGTCCCCATTGAATTTAGGAAGAAAGAAGTAATTAACGAACTGGACAAAAACACTCAGTGTACCAGTGTTATCGATTTAGAAACTGAAACTAAGTATATCTGATATTGCTTTTAGGAAACAAGTAAATGACGCCCTAAAAAGTTCAACTGTGACCATATATTTTTTTTCTTTTTCTAATTTCTCCTTGGCCCATTTCCAAAAAGCCCTAATACCCCGACTGATAGAAATGGATCCCTTGCTGTGCACTGGTACTACCGTGACTCATGGAAAGCTGATCATGGAACACAAGACGCCAAAATTCCCAGCCTTACTGTTAGGAAAGAAAGTTTCTGAGCACAATTGTGTCTAGTCAACTTCCTCTTAGTAAGAAAGAGGCCAGGCAGGGCTTCATGTAGGGTATGGCCCTGTGTTCCTTACTGGAGGGTAAGTTTCTGGGGCTGGGAGTAAAGCAGTGTGACCGAAAGCAGTACAAAGTTCTACCTGACAGGCAGACCCCGGTCCTACAAATATGAGGTCCATAATGAGACTGAGAGATCATCTATCCAACAAATATTTATTGAGTGCCAGATATTGGGCTCGTGGCTAAAGGAAAATACAAAGTTGGGTTGGATATGGGTTCTGTTTTCAAGGAGCTTATAATCTAATAGGAAAGATGAGGTTACTACATTAGTAACAATCAGACCGGATAGAACTGGAAGTGTGATGCAAATGAGGTACAGATTGACTGTAGAATTTTGCAGAAAGAAAACAATTTTGAAGAAGTGTTCATGGAAGTATTAGCTTTTGAGATGTGTCTTAAAAGATAAGTGGGGTTTCTGTTGAAAACATTCAAAACTCTCTCTTCTAGCTATTTTAAAATATACAATGTATTATTAACTATAGTCACCCTACTGTGCTATAAAACACTAGAACTTATTCCTGCTACCTAACTATAATTTTGTACCCACTAACCAACCTCTCCCTGTCCCTCCTCCCCCTATTCATCCCACCTTCTGGTAATCATTGTTCTACTCTCCCCTTCCCAAAACAAAGAAACGATCACTGTTTAGGTGATGGAGATGTCAATTACCCTGATTTGATCATTACACATTGCATACATGTATAGAAATATCACATGCAACTCTTAAGTATATACCATTCTTATGTACCAAATACAAATAAAATTGAAAAAAAAAACTTTGGCTGGGTGCAGTAGCTCATGCCAGCACTTTGGGAGGCTGAGGCAGGCGGATCACCTGAGGTCAAGAGTTCCAGACCAGCCTGACCAACACGGTGAAACCCTATGTCTTCTAAAAATACAAAAATAAGCCTGGTGTGATGGCAGGGGCCTGTAATCCCAGCTACTCAGGAGGCTGAGGCAGGAGAATTGCTTGAACCTGGAAGGCAGAGGCTACAGTGAGCTGAGATTGCTTCACTGCACTTCAGCCTGGGTGACAAAGCAAGACTCCATCTCAAAAAAAAAAAAGAAAAAACTTTAAAAGAGAGAAGTAGAAGTAGAGATTCGTTGTGGTGACTGTCAAGAAAGTATTTTGCAAAGATAGTGTGAATAGCTAGACCAAAGAACAAAATACTAGTTATTTCAGGAGCAGTAAATCATTTTTGAGGGCTTGAGCAAAGGTCTTGCTAGAAAGGTGCTTAGAGGTCAAATTTTGGACATAATGCCAGGCAAGGTGGCTCATGCCTATAATCCCAGCACTTTGGGAGGCCAAGGCGGGTGGGTCTCCTGAGGTCAGGAGTTCGAGACCAGCCTGGTCAACATGGTGAAACCCCATCTCTACTAAAAATACAAAAAATTGGCGTGGCGGTGGGTGCCTGTAATCCCAATTACTTGGGAGAGTGAGGCAGGATAATCGCTTGAACCTGTTGAACCTGGGAGGCAGAGGTTGCATTGAGCAGAGATCACACCACTGCACTCAAGTCTGAGAAACAGGAGCAAAACTCTAGGACTAGAGCCGAGGTATGCAAAAAAAAAAAAAAAAAAAAAAAAAGTCGAGTATTTAGTTAAATAATTCGTTCATGCTGTAAAAAGGAAAGTAGAGGTTCCTCTTCAAAGACTTTCCTCCCCGTCTCATTAGGAGTAAATAGTAACTTCTCTTAGAAACAAAATTTATTCAAAGACCTGTGCTAACATTCTTAAATATCTGCTAGCCGTAATAAGGAAATCAATGTATACTATGTTCTTAGCTCCCATAATTTAGCCTAAATATTTGCCCTGGCATGGTTATACTGGTCCAAGCAAGCATTAGGTCATAGCCTGTTCGTCTTCCTTATTTAAAAGTGTTTTTATCTTTCTCAGCATTCCACAAGTTACTTCCTCCTTCCTTTGTTCTCCTCTACCTTTGCCTCTTTTAAAAAGTTCTAAATTGCTAAGCAATTGGGACAAATACAGAATGTGAGGTCCTGTTTCAGCCAATGGAAACCAGACATAGCAGTAGGGTGGACATATCAGGTTATAAATGACCCTGTCTCCTTTGTTCTGTGTACTCTTGTGACAAAATTGCTGGTGAGTGTACCTTTTCTGCAGGAAGTAAAAATGGCCTTACTCAATAAATGTATGTTCAAGTGCTATTTCTTTACGGCACGGAGGAACAAACATTTCAAACAATGCTATTATCAAGTTTGTTAGTATTTATTATCTCATTTGCTAAACTCAAAAAAAAAAATCTGTCTTTAACATGTTCAAATATTTCAAAAAGTTACTGTGCTGTTTCTTAAAATAAATCCGTTGTAATCCTAGACTATGTTGCTCAAACTACATACAACACCCTCTGAGCTTCTGGCAGGCCCTTCCTCCCCTCCCTGCTCACCAGAGATCACTGAAATAATTGTCTGCATGTAACTTCTAATTTTGATAGTTTACTCCACTTGGAGTAACTCTGACCCATTTGTCAAAGTTCGCAATGGAGCAGGTTCCTGTTAGGGGACAGGTTTGATGAACCTCGACCACAGGTCTATTTCATTTCTCCTTTTCCAATGGGGAACAAATTTGTCTCTGGGATTAAAACCACTTTTCTCATGTTGGTCTGTGAGAGAAAATGAGGGAATTTCTTTGAGTTTGTTTGATTTGTCTGTTTGTTTAATCAGCATTTTTAAAATTATTTACTCAGCCCTGTCTCAGAGATAGTCCATGACGATCTGGAATTCAACCTCAGGGCAAAGTTCTCCCCTGTGCTTGAGACACTGCGCAACTAACTGGAACCAAAGGTGTTTAATATATTAGGCACAGTAGATTCTTCAGTGACATTTTCCATGCAGATACTTCAAGCAAAATAATGGAGCCCCGAAGACCGAATGTGAAGACAGCAGTTCCATTGTCTTTGGAAAGATATCACATATCTGAAGAGTATGGCTTTCTTCTTCCAGATTCTCTGGTAAGGATAGAGCCTTGGTAAGAATAGGTCAGAATATGTTTCTTGAGATGTTGGTTGGTTTGTTTTTAAAAAATGTATGTGATTATTAAGAGACATGCAATATAAATATCAAGTTGTTTAGCTGAGAAAGAGGCTACAAAGAGCATAGATGATCATTACCATCAAAAGAGAAGTGACAGATGCCATAGAGAACAGGTCAAATGGAATATTTTTTGTTTCAATTTCTTTTGACTAGATTGTCAGGCAAGAGAAATTGTAAGCAAACCTGTAGTTATCAAGAAAAAGAATGAACTTAAATAGAGATAAATTATAAGAACAAATATAGAGCCTCAGCACCTGGGACATGGCACTTCCAAGTACATGAGCTAAGGTCACAGCAAGACTCAAGCCCCTTCAACAGAATACCTGGAATTTCTCTGTTAAATATTTTCTCCTTTGCATGACTACTTGTTTATAATGCAGATCCCTCCAGGAGCATTTACTTATAAACTGTCCTGGATCACTACCATGATATTTTGATGTAAATTAGTTTATCTTGACTTGCTAGTGGGAGAAAAAAGATAACATGAGGAAACTTGGGTGCTTTCAGGGTTGATAGGAAGGATTAAATCTTTGCAACAATTTCTGAGAAGGGGAAGGAAACGTTGCTAACAAACAATACCTCTTTCTTAATTCTACTGGAAACAAATGATCTATCAGCAAGGGGAGCTTTACTTTCTGCAGAAAGAGTGCTACTCAATAGCTGTCCAGCCACGAGATCACACCAAATAAAGGAGACAGTTATTTATAACCTGACGCATCACCCTACTGCTGTGTCCAGCTTCCATTGGCTGGAATAGGATCTCACATTTTACACTTTACCCAATTGGCTATTAGTTTAAAACGTTTTTAATTGGGTAAGGGAACAGAACAAAGAAAGAAAAGTAAGTTGCCCAGGGATAGTTAAGGAAGCATCTCCAAATAAGGAATGACATGCACTATGGGCTGGGGCTTTTCTAGTTCTGTCCAGGCATGTCGGAGCAAGCTACGACAGCTGATTTGGACAGCCACTAATAGTGACTAGCAATGTTATAGTAAGAAATTGTAACTTTTTATAATCTTTGAAGAAGAACTTTCCCATTTCTCACAGTGCCACTGCACTCCAGCCTGGGCAACAAGAGTGAAACTCCATCTCAACAAAACAAAACAAAACTAAACTAAACAAAACAGCTCTCTACTCACGGAAGCAGCAGAATTCTTTTCTTTATTTATATCACTCCGGTAACACTCAGAAGTAGACAAGCCTCAGTGTAGGTATTCAGTAAAAGCCCATTGAATTCTACACTATTCTTTAATCATAGTTAAATGGCAAATTGGGCTGGAGGGTGGAAGTGGAACTTCTAAATTACTGCAATGACTGCAACATCGAACCGCTCTCTCTCTCTCTCTCTCTCTCTCTCTCTCTATATATATATATATATTTTTTTTTTTTCCCGAGACGGAATCTCTTTCTATTGCCCAGGCTGGAGTGCAGTGGCACTGTGGGAAATGGGAAAGTTCTTCTTCAAAGATTATAAAAAGTCACAATTTCTTACTATAACATTGCTAGCCACTATTAGTGGCTGTCCAAATCAGCTGTCGTAGCTTGCTCCGACATGCCTGGACAGAACTAGAAAAGCCCCAGCCCACAGTGCATGTCATTCCTTATTTGAGATGCTTCCTTAACTATCCCTGGGCAACTTGCTTTTCTTTCTTTGCTCTGTTCCTTTACCCAATTAAAAACGTTTTAAACTAATAGTCAATTGGGTAAAGTGTAAAATGTGAGATCCTATTCCAGCCAATGGAAGCTGGACACAGCAGTAGGGTGATGCGTCAGGTTATAAATAACTCTGCCTCCTTTATTTGGTGTGATCTCGTGGCTGGACAGCTATTGAGTAGCACCCTTTCTGCAGAAAGTAAAGCTCCCGTTGCTGAGAGATCATTTGTTCCCACGTTCATTCTTTTACTGTGACACCAAAAACTTCATTCCTAACAGCATGATCTCCGCTCATTGCAACCTCCGCTTCCTGGGTTCAAGGATTCTCCTGCCTCAGCCTCCCAAATAGCTGGAACTACAGGCATGAACCACCATGCCCGGTTAATTTTTGTATTTTTAGTAGAGAGGGGGTTTCACCATGTTGACCAACCCAGTCTCGAACTCCTGACCCTCAAGTGATCTGCCTCCCTTGGCCTCCCAAAGTGCTGGGATTATAGGCATGAGCCACCGCACTTGGCCTGGACCCCAAAGCTTTTAACTGAGTGGTCTTGGCCCTCACTTAGGATGTAATAACAATAATAATAATAATAATTAAAAGTCAAGAGTTATAAGCAGAACCAGTTCTGCTTTTGCTACTCATGACTTTGAGGAAGTCATTTCCTCTGGATTTCAGCTAGCTCAAATATAGAAAGAGGAGGTTGACACCTGATGGTCTGTAAAAACTTTGATAGTTTTAATGCTCTAGGCTTTGGACCACAACAGATGAGAAAAACAGTGTTGATAAGGGCTAAATGATGAAACGGATTTGCATTACAATTTGAGGCCTAAGTAGAATTAAGAAAGAGGTATTGTTTGTTAGTAAGATTTCCTTCCCCTTCTTAGAAATTTCTAATGGCAGAGTCTCTGCTCACCACAACCTCCACCTCCCGGGTTCAAGAGATTCGCCTGCCTCAGCCTTGGCAAGTAGCTGGGAGTTACAGGCCTGTGGCACCACGCCCAGCTAATTTTGTATTTTTAGTAAGATACAGAGTTTCTCTATGTTGGTCAGGCTGGTCTCCAACTCCCGACCTCAGGTGATCCACCTGCCTTGGCCTCCCAAAGTGCTGGGATTACAGGCATGAGCCACCGCTCCCGGCCCAGCTGTTAGTTTTGAAATCAAATTATAAATCTGCAAGTAACTCCAGCATCAGTAGTAATGACAGCGGGGATGCTGATGAAAGGCTCCGTTTTCTGGGGTATATATCCTGGTTCTTTGTCTCCACCGAGAAAAGAATTCACGACACGGATACACACGAGTGGATTTAGGAGCTGAAAGTTTAATAGACATAAAAGAAGAGAGAGAGAAAACGCTTCTTTATGCTGAGAAAGTGGGTCGCCCAAGAGGGTCTGCTTTGCGGTGGAAGGCAATGGATTTTGTACAAAGGCTTGACGAGGCGGTGATTGATTTACATAGGGCCCAGGGGATTGGTTTGATCAGGTACGTCATTTACATAGCCGGGGAAAAGACTGGCCCTCCCACCCTAGTCTTTTATTATGCAAATACAGCCTCCACCTGGCGGCCGCCGGGATACCTTTACACGTGGTTTTACCTGGAGGCTGTCATGATGCCGACACACCTGGTGACAAGGAAAAGAGTGAGGGCCGGGCGCAGTGGTTCATGCCTGTAATCTCAGCACTTTGGGAGGCCAAGGGGGACGGATCACCTGAGGCCAGGAGTTCGAGACCTGCCCGTCCAACATGGTGAAACTCCGTCTCTACAGGGGGTTTACGATACGAAAATTAGCTGGGTGTGGTGGTGAGCACCTGTAATCCCAGCTACTCAGGAGGCTGAGGCAGGAGAATCGCTTGAACCCAAGAGGTGGAGGTTGCAGTCAGCGGAGATCATACCACTGCACTCCTGACTGGGTGATGGAGTGAGATTTTGTCTCAAAAAAAGAAAAACAGAAGAGAGCATAATCTCCATATTGAATGTTCCTGGCTTCCAGGTACAGCTGCTGTCGTTTACATACGAAAGCTCCTAGTTTACAAATCAGGCTGCTTTCAGTTAGAGAAGAAGTGGTTTCAGGCTGCTTTTTATTAAAGGAAAAATCCAGTGAGACCTCTTTCACCCTTTCTAGCTGCCTACAAATAATTTCTTAATAACTCCTGTATTACTATGCACAGTTGGGTTGTGGTCCAGAGGACCAGACTGTTTCCTCTGACACTGCCACTAGGTTGATGAAGTGTCCCTATTTGTTAGGTACCGGATGGACTCTTGACATGCAAGACTCTCAGTACTAAACCAGGAAAGTGCTGGGACAATTTGGATGAGTTAGTCACCCTAAGTTGCACTTAGTAGCTCTTGTGACTTTGAGTGAATCACAAACATCCCCTAACCCTCAATTTTCACATTTACTGAATGGAGATCTGATGCCACCTCCACCAGATTCCTATGGAGAATGAATGTGAAAACACTTTCATAAATCCAGTGTAAGGACCAGAAGCCAGTCTTCTGACCTTGAGCCAGTGCTTGTTAAAACTCCACTCTATACGTCTAACCCAATTCAGGAATATCCTGCCTAGTTCCAAAGGAAGAAAAGACCAAGTTGCTCTTATTGGGATTAAAAGTGTACACTGAGCTGAGGAAAAATAATATTACAAATGAGCTAAACGTGACGTAGATCCACAGTTGTAGAGTTCCTCTCTTTGTTCTTTCCTCTTTGTAACTACGGAAACAGGAGAAACAGATGAGAATCAAGTTCTCGTGACACTCCCTGCCTGATATACTATGTTTTCGTTGATGGAATTTCCATTCCTGAGATTATGTGGAAAAAAAGTCCCTTGAGAAACTGGTTTTACTCCGTTATGATCATTTTCCCCAGATTTCTCAAAATGTACTTCCCTGTTTCAGTTTTGATTTTCTTTCATTGGTTTGACCTTTTTCAACAACTCCCTTTCTGGGAAGAGGTAGCAGAAGGACATTTTCATCAAAATCTGCCCCAGGTTGCTTCACAGATGAGGAGGGACCCAGTCACTAAAATCACCAGGCAGAGTTTTGCAAGAGCAGATGGAGAATCACAATTGGCTGTCCTGCTCAAGGGGACACCAGATCTTACTTTCCTTTAGTCGAAAGGCAAGCGTCAGAGTCAGGAGGCTGTACTTTCATGTCCACTATAGATAGTTCTCACTATAGATAGTTGCTTGAACATGTGTGAAGAAAACATGGTCAAGACAGTGACTTAAAAAAATTCTGTTTTTGGGGAAGGAGTCTGACTTGGTTTCAAATATTGTATCCCATTGTTTCTGTCAACGTTCAAACCTTTCCAAGTTCCAACATTTATTGTGGAAAATGTGTGCCTCACCAACTCATACAAATAAATGGTTCATGTGCCCTACATGTGTACGGGGGCATGGATGTGTGTTTCTGGAGGGAGGGCTAATTTCTCTTTAGACATGGAGAATGCAAAGAAATTAGCTTGGCATCAAGAAGGTTAGAGCAGGCGACAAGAGTGAGGAGAACTGAGAGAGCTTAGATGTGAGGCTCCGGAGTTCAGATTTTTTTTTTTTTTTTTTTTGAGATGGCGTCTTGTACCCCAGGTTGGAGGGCAATGGCGAGATCTCAGCTCACTGCAACCTCTGCCTCTGGTGTTCAAGCGATTCTCCTACCTCAGCCTCCTGAGTGGCTGGGATTACAGGCATGAGCCACCACACCTGTCTAATTTTGTAGTTTTAGTAGAGACGGGGTTTCTCCATGTTGGTCAGGCTGGTCTCGAACTCCCGACCTCAGGTGATCCACCCTCCTTGGCCTCCCAAAATTCTAGGATGACAGCCATGAACCACTGTGCCCGGCCTACTTTTTGTATTTTTAGTAGAGACAGGGTTTCACCATGTTGGTCAGGCTGGTCTTGAACTCCTGACCTCGTGATCTGCCCACCTCAGCCTCACAAAGTGCTGGGATTACAGGCGTGAGCCACCGGGCCCAGCCTGGAGTTCAGACTTAACACATCCGATAAATGACATGATGCATCTGATATTTGAAGAGTTTTCCTCAAAGAATGTTACATGCAAGGTGGTTTAGAGTTGTTGTTCCTGGCTGTATAGCAAAATACTTGTGGAGTTTTAAAAAATACTGATGCCGAAGCTCCACCTAGAATAGTTCATTCAGAATCTCTAGCATAACTAACCTCAGTACTTGAAATATGATTATTATAAATGTTAGTCAACTGCTTTTTTAGGATCTATGACTGATAGGAATCTTTCACTTTTATATCATCTCCAGTTAATGAGTTCCATAAATTGAAAGTCTAGTGTTTAAATTTTTACCTCACTTTATTTTTACTGATTGTATTATTATTATTATTATTATTATTATTATTATTTTCGAGATAGAGTCTCACTTTATCACCCAGGCTGGAGTGCAGTGACGCCATCTCAGCTCCCTGCAACTTCTGCCTCCTGGGTTCAAAGGATTCTCCTGCCTCAGCCTTCCGAGTAGCTGGGATTACAGGAGCCCACCACCACACCCAGCTAATTTTTGTATTTTTAGTAGACGGGGTTTCACCATATTGGCCAGGCTGATCTCGAACCCCTGACCTCAAGTGATCCACCCACCTCAGCCCTCCATCTCAAAACAAAAACAAAAATAATAACAAAACTTTTCTCTTCTACCTGAGATGTTTAAATTTAAATCACACCATTTCTACAAAAATTCCCTATCTTGTCCTTAAAAATAATTTGCAATCACTAGCTAGTTTTGAGAACAATTGCCATCTTAACTGAATACCATTTGTTCTGTCTCTCTAGTTTCAACTTAATAACCCTTTCTGAATTTTCTATTCGTTCAAAATTTTTCTGGCCATTTTATTGTTTTCATTTAGTGAAAACTTATTCACCAGTTTCTATGCCTAAGCGCATTTAGGAAGTTGCTTAGGATACAGACGTGATAAAAAGACCAGTGTGAAAACTCTCCACTCCTACACATTACATTCTAGTCCTCATCTCCTGGCATTTAAGTCCTCAGTGATTCCATGCACTTTTGCTTTTGGTTTGGGCAGATGCTCTGAGTTCAATGTTTCTTTGAGATGAGGACCCCTTATTCAACTCACAAATCCCATAAGGAGGCCTCTGTGCCTTTGCTGGTGCCCCAGACAGGGTGCTGATCCTTACTTACCTTCAAGATTGTGAAGTCAGATTTAATAGTATAGTGGTTTATGAGAGCTACTGTAACAGCAGTCACAAACAGTTGGGCTTAAAATATCACAAACGGGGGCTTAAATCACAGAAATTGATTTTCTCACAGTTGTTGAGGCAGGAAGTCCAAGATCAAGGTGTCGTGGAGTTGGTTTCTTCTGAGGTCTCGCTCCTTGGCTTTTAGACGACCTCCTTATTATTGTGTCCTCACATGGTCTTTTCTCTGCCATGCACAAATTCTCCATGTCCCCATGTCTCTCTCTCTCTCTTTTTTTTTTTTCAAAACAGGGTTGCACTCTGTCACCCAGGTTGGAGTGCACTGGTGCAATCTCAGCTCACTGCAACCTCTGCCTCCTGGGTTCAAACGATTCTCCTGCCTCAGCCTCCTGAGTAGCTTGGATTACAGGTGCACTCCACAAAGCCCAGCTAATTTTTTGTATTTTTAGTAGAGATGGGGCTTCGCTATGTTGGTCAGGTTGGTCTCGAACTCCTGACCTCAAGTGATCTGCTCACCTCGGCCTCCCAGAGTGAGGATTACAGGCATGAGCTACTGTGCCCGCTCTCCCCCGTCTCTTTGTGTCCAAATTTCCTCTTCTTTATGGACACCAATCAGATTAAATTGGACCCACCCTAAAGGCCTCATTTCAATGTACCTTCTTCAAGGGCCTATCTCCAAATACAGTTATATTTTTAGGTACTAGGGCTAGGGCTTCAGCATAGGAATTTGGGGGAGACACAATTTAACACATACCAGAAAGTATAAGGCCAGGAAAAAATATTCTGGCATGCTAGATGGACTCATTAACCAATATTAACCAATTAACAAATATTTCTTTAATATTTGCCTGACTTTTTTTTTTTTTTTTTTGGGACAGTTTCACTCTTGTTGCCCAGGCTGGAATGCAGTGGCACAATCTTGACTCACTGCAACCTCTGCTTCCTGGGTTCAAGTGATTCTTCTGCCTCAGCCTCCCAAGTAGCTGAGATTACAGGCGCATGCCACCACACCCAGCTTAATTTTTGTATTTTTAGTAGAGTTGGGGTTTCACTGTGTTGGTCAGGCTGGTCTCAAACTCCTGACCTCAGGTGATCCACCAGCCTCGCCTCTGAAAATGCTGGGATTACAGGTTGCCTGGTGATTTGTGAGAGGAATGACTGAGCTCTCATGCCAGGTCAGGGGAGGGAACAGAGAAAGTTGAATACTCTGACAATAGCCATGATTCAAAGCTCTTAAGCTTAGGCTCAAATCTACCCACGCCTCAAGGAAGAAAACAAATAAATAAAAAAGAAGAAAAGAAATGCCCCAATGTCAGGTCCCACACTTTTTAGAAATAATTTCAGCAAAACTTTGTTGCTATTTTGGCATGTCCTCTACTGTAGTAGTTTATCAAAATACTGTCCCCAGACTTTTTCTATATTTCTAGATTTTACTGTTTAATGTATAATAATAATGTTCTAACATTAAAACATAACCATAGCAATGCTCAGATTCACTTTATCTTTAAATATATTGTTGAACTCAATTTTATAACATCTTCAGGATTGTCTTTTTGTATTCATAAATAGCAACAGTGGATAGTGGCCTTGGTTAGTGTTATTTCAAGGATTAATCTTTAGGTTACATTTTCTTCATAAGATGCATTAGATGCCTTTTTTTTTTTTTTTGAGACAGAGTCTCGCTCTGTTGTTCAGGCTGGAGTGCAGTGGCACAGTCTCGGCTCACTCCAATCACCACCTCCTGGGTTCAAGCGATTCTCTTGACTCAGCCTTCTGAGTAACTGGGATTACAGTCACGCACCACCATGCCCGGCTAATTTTTGTATCCTTTATAGTAAACATGGGATTTCCCCATATTGGCCTGGCTGATCTCCAACTCCTGACCTTAAGTGATCTGTCTGGCTTGGCCTCCCAAAGTGCTGGGATTACAGGCATGAGCCACCACACTCAGCAAATTAGATGCCTTCTCATGCTTTTCTGCGTTCTGAAACAGATCATCTATCTGTTGATATAGCATAGCTCTTCAGACTACAGACATTTTAAGCTGTACGTTTTGAATTACATTTTCTATTCCCTTTATGCTTATTGTTCTAGTTAGGTTTTTTATTTCTAAATAAAAATTTGAATTTTTGCAATTTCACAAATGGTAACTCAGTTGAAATTTTCAAGTGTATTAGCAAAATTTATTCATAGCAGCCTGTTACATTTCATTAAGAATTGATTTTTTTCTTATTCCCTGTTGAAGTTTGTTTATAAAATATAGTAATAGTAACTATACAGAAAGTGTTCATTTTGTAGTAGGCCCTGTGTTAACTTTAACTACACTTTTAAAATCTAAACCTCACAGTAGTCTTGGCTGGGCACGGTGACTCACTCCTGTTATCCCAGCACTTTGGGAGGCTGACGTGGGTGGATCACAATGTCAGGAGTTCGAGACTAGCCTGGCCAACATGGTGACACTCTGTCTCTACTAAAAAGACAAAAGTCAGCCGGGTATGGTGGTGCATGCCTGTAGTGCCAGCTCTTCGGGAGGCTGAGGCAGGAGAATTGCCTGAACCCAGGTAGCGGAGGTTGCAATGAACCGAGATTGCACAAGTGCACTCTAGCCTGGATGACAGAGTGAGACTCCGTCTCAAAAAAAAAAAAAATAATAATAAATAGATCAATAAATAAAATAAAGAAATAATCCTCACAATAGTCTTCACCATTTGCAAATGATCCATTTGACAATAAATGAATTCAGCGCTCTCTCTGAAATATACTTCCAAGGTGACCAGTTTTCTCCATTTCCACCCCAGTTTAATCCACCTTCATGTAGCCCCAGGACTATTGTCTCCTCCCCTTGTTTCCTTATTTCCATTCTTGTTCAGCTGTAACACATTCTGTGCATAGCAGTCAAGTGATGCTTAAAAATGAGAATCAGGCTAGAGGTGGTAGTTCACACCTATAATCCCAGCACTTTGGAAGGCTGACACAGGAGGATCACATGAGGCCAGGGGTTTGAGATCAGCCTGGGCAAGATAGCGAGACCCCATCTCTACAAAAATAAAAAAGAATTAACTGTGCATGATCCTACATGCCTGTATTCCCAGCTACTTGGGAGGCTGAGGTGGGAGGACTGCTTGACCCAGGGAGTTTGAGGCTGCAATAAGCTATATTTGTACCACTACACTCCAGTGTGGGTGACAGAGTGAGATCCTGTCTCCAAAAACCGTAAAATGAAAACAAAACCTTGATAATCTGCTCTTTAAAGCTCTTCCTACAGGGCCCCTGTGATGCTCGCCTGTCTCTAGAAGGGCATGTAATAGCTCTTTCTCCTTCACTTTATTTGATGCAATGTCAGAACAGCTTCTTTCCATCAAAACTTAAACCTTTTATTTCATTTAAAATAATCTGCTTCAAAATCTAATCTTTCCAATAGTTTAAGTTCTAATTTTTCTGATGTTAATATTGTCACCCAAGTTTCCTGCTCATGTTTACCTGGTTTATTTTATTTTATTTTAAAATTTATATATTTATTTATTTATTTAAGGTGGAGTCTCCCTCTGTCGCCCAGGCTGGAGTGCAGTGGTGCGATCTCAGCTCACTGCAAGCTCTGCCTGCCAGGTTCACGCCATTCTCCTGCCTCAGCCTTCTGAGTAGCTGGGACTACAGGCGCCCACCATCACTTCCGGCTAATTTTTTGTATTTTTTTTTAGGAGAGATGGGGTTTCACCGTGTTAGCCAGGATGGTCTCGATCTCCTGACCTCGTGATGCGCCCGCGTCTGCCTCCCAAAGTGCTGGGATTACTGGCGTGAGCCACCGCGTCCAGCCTTTATTTTATTTTTTGCGACGGAGTCTTGCTCTCTTCCCCAGGCTGGAGTGCAGTGGCTTGATCTTGGCTCACTGCAACCTCTGCCTCCCAGATTGAGGCGATTCTCCTGCCTCAGCCTCCTGAACAGCTGGGATTACAGGCACCTGCTACCACGCCCAGCTAATTTTTTCTTTTTTTGGAAACAGAGTCTCACTAGGTCGCCCAGGCTGGAGTGCAGTCGCATGATCTCAGCTTACTGCAACCTCCTCCCCCTGGGTTCAAGCGATTCTCCTGTCTCAACCTCCTAAGTAGCTGGGATTACAGACGTCTGCCACCACACCCAACTAATTTTTGTATTTTTAGTAGCTGAGTAGCTGGGATTATAGGCGCATGTCACCACGCCTGGCTAATTTTTGTATTTTTAGTAGAGACAGGGTTTCACCATGTTGGCCAGGCTCCTCTCAAACTCCTGATCTCAAGTGATTCGCCCATCTCAGCCTCCCAAAGTGCTGAGATTACAGGTGTGAGCCACCGGGCTCGGCACCTGGTTTATTTTTGTGCATGCTTTTATTTTTAATTTTCCTATGCTACTTTCTTAGCCAAAATTTATACTTAATCTAATCAAGCATTAAGCTAACGAAGAGTTTAGTGTTCATATAAAAAATACAGTTTTACAAATCTATTTTTCTTTAAATTATAAATGTGTTAAGAATATCATCCAATGAAATGATCCAGAAGCAAAAGGATGGCTGTGTATCTTTTCAATATCATCCTGGAGCATTGTCTCAACCATCTCACTTTATGGTGATTTAATCATCTAGAGGTTTTCCCTTTGTTTTCTGTGTTACTTAGTATTGATTAATACTGTTGCACTACTTCAGTCTGAAATTACACGGTAATTTGTAGATTTTTTTTTTTTTTTTTTTTTGAGACAGAATCTGGCTTTGTTGCCCAGGCTGGAGTGCAGTGGTGCGATCTTGGCTCACTACAAGCTCTGCCTCCTGAGTTCAGGCCATTATCCTGCCTCAGCCTCCCGAGTAGCTGGGATGACAGGTGCCCACCACCACGCCCAGCTAAATTTTTGTATTTTTTTTAGGAGAGACGGGGTTTCACCGTGTTAGCCAGGATGGTCTCAGTCTCCTGACCTCGTGATCCACCTGCCTCGGCCTCCCAAAGTGCTGGGATTGCAGGCGTGAGCCACCGTGCCTGGCCGTTAATTTGTAGATTTTTATACAGAAGAGCAGCAAAATATTTCTGTTGAGTAGAAAATATAACTCCAATGCTTATGACTGCACTCTCTATAGGACACTAACTCATGGTGCGTCTAACCCAGCAATTTTATGTCAACACTCTTTTCTCAAACCTCTATAAACTTTGGCTGGACACAGTGGCTCACACCTGTAATCCCAACACTTTGAGAGGCTGAGGCAGGTGGATCACCTTAGGTCAGGAGTTCGAGACAAGGCTGGTCAACATGGCAAAATCCCATCTCTACTAAAAATACAAAAAATTAGCCAGGCATGGTGACACACACCTGTAATCCCAGCTACTCAGGAGGCTGAGGCAGGAGAATCTCTTGAACGCAGGAGGTGGAGCCAAGATCGCGCCACTGCACTTCAGCCTGAGCGATAGAATGAAACTGTGTCTCAAAATAAATAAATAAAATAAATAAATCAGAGATTGTGAATAGGATGTTGGATGTACCCAAGTTATGAATTAATTAAGAGCTTGAACCCAGGAGGCAGAGGTTGCAGTGAGCCGAGATCACACCACTGCACTTTAGCCTGAGCGATAGAATGAAACTGTGTCTCAATCAATCAATCAATCAATCAGAGACTGTGAATAGGATGTTGGATGTACCTAACTTATGAATTAATTGGGAGCTTGAACCCAGGTTTGTCTCAGATCCTCAGGGACCGAAGACTTCCAAGTGATTTGTGGGTAATGTATAGGTCTATACTACTCCAAATGCACAGTTTTCAGACTTCCCTGGGTTCTCACGGACCTTCCATGTCATTTGTATGTTTAGGTTGAGGTCCCTGGTCTTTTCCCCTCTGTAATTAATTTCACACCCACCCCTATCTCAACTCACACAACTTGATTTTCACTCTCATCTTCTGAGAAATTGAGTCCATAAAAAGTGAACTCCTTTAAACTCCAGATCTTCTCCTACTGCTGCTGCAAGGATAGACATTCCATTCTTGTTCTCTCTCTCCTCCTTCACTTCTAGTCCTTTGCTCCTTCTGCATTCGATTACTCTCCTCTCTCCTCTGTCTTCAATCTCTCCTTCTTGCAATAGCCAACTATAAATTGCTCAAGCTTCTCATTCTTAAAAGATCCCTCTTAAATGCAAATTCCCTGCTGCCTTATGGCTCTCCTTCAAAAGTAATCTACATTTTCTCTATTTTCTACTTCCTCAACACACTAACATTTGAATCCTGCTTCTATGACCCTGACCTAAATTTCTATTAAATGTACATAGATAAACTAATACGTATTTGCGACTTCCTAATATTGTTTTGATTTTTAAAGAGGTCAATTTTACTTTAACTCTGTAATGATGCGTTGGACCTTCTGATGATTCTCTACTTCTGTGAAATCCTCTACTGTCTTGACTTCTATAGGGTCATTCTATTCAAGCTCATTGAACGTCTGTCACTATGTTTTTGATCTGTATTGCAATTAGTTCCTCTATCTGCCTTGTGAATGTTCTGCATTGTGTTAATCTAGGCTTTCTTCTCCTTTCGCTTTTCATATTACCTCAAATGGTTTTATATACTCTTGTGGTTTTAACCACAATGCTGTAGTTATGCTTTCAAATTGCATATTTCTTTTTCTTTTCTTTTTTTTTTTTTTTTTTTTTTGAAATGGCGTCTTGCTCTGTTACTCCAGTCTGGAGTGCAGTGGTACGATCTTGGCTCACTGCAACTTCCGCCTCCCAGGTTCAAGTGATTCTCCTACATCAGCCTCCCGAGAAGCTGGGATTACAGGCATGTGCCACTATGCCTGCTTAATTTTTTATTTTTAGTAGAGACAGGATTTCACCACGTTGGTCAGGCTGATCACAAACTCCTGACCTCAGGTGATCCGCCCTCCTCGGTCTCCCCAAGTGCTGAAATTACAGGCATGAGCCACCATGCCTAGCCTCAATTGTATATTTCTAATATGACTTTTCTCCTGAACTTTAAACTGTGTATCCAACTTTTCACCATAGTCATATCTTTTGATTGCACAGGTAATTTAATGTCAATATATTTAAAAATGAATTTACCACGTTTATCCCCACTCTTTGACTTTCACTTACATTTCTGTCTCAATTCCTGTTTCCATCCATTCATTTGCTCACCTAATTCTTAAACATGGAAATCATCCTCACTTCCTCTTCTTAACCCAAAAATTCAGTTGTGCAGGTTATACACTGAGAAAGGAGCCTCAGATCAGTGTGATAAATCAGAGATTAGTGAACTTTTTCTGAAGGGCCAAATACTAAGTGCTTTAAACTTGCCTACCATATGGTTTCTGTTGTAACTACCAACTCTACTGCTATAATGTAAAAGCAACCATAGATAGTACATAAACAAATGAGACAGGCTGGGTGCCAATGAAAATTCACAAAAATTAATGTAGTTTATTGTCCCTTGGGTGAGAGTTGGGGGTCACTGAAATTCAGACTATATCTTACTTGGCTAAACCATGGGCCTAGAGTGGGCATATAAATGGAGCTATTGGGCTAGTGATTTTCTTACCTTAAGCCCCCAGACCCAAATTTAATCATCATATCCTTTCAATTTCATTTTCCGGATATATCTTGAATATATGGCTTCTCCTTTCCAAATTCATTGTCATTGCCTAAGTTTAGTCTTTGAACAATATTTTAAAGACTTCCTTATCTGACTTTACATCTTAAAGTCCTACAAATTTATCTTCCTAAAATCCAAATCAAACCATGTCACCAACTTACATAAAGGGAAAATTCATATATTCTACACACAGCACATTTCATGTAACTTTCTAGGCTCGTCTTTCATCATCCTTTTGATGCAGGATTTTTGGCTCCTTAGTTCAGCAGAATTCAGGATCTCATCTCATGACCAGGAAGAATTAGGCAGGTAGACATAATGAAGGGTGAGGATGATGCAATTTATTACGCGAAAGGGGAGCTCTCTGCAAAGAGAGGGGTTTCTCCAGCAGGCTCCCACCTCACAATGGAGTACCAGGACTTTCACAGGCACGCTGAAAAGGCCAGGCTCCTCCCTAGCATAAGGCACGAATTCCTGGTGGTTCCACCAGTTTTCCTAGTATGCATGTGGGCGTGCCCAAGCAAACCATAGGTAGCATCAGAAAAGGCAACATTTGATTACTTAAAAGGCATTATTCAGAAAGAATCAATTGGGAAAGGGTGGGCCACTAGGGAAAGTTTTCCCTCTGTGTCACAGGTTTCATCTGGGATCAGGAGTCCGGTCTTTCAGCCTTTGGACTGTTTTGGGCTTGAAGGTGGGGTTTCACAGGGACCCTTCCCTATCTGCCTCGGCATCTGTCTGCCTCTTGCCTCTATCACTTTCTCTTGAGTTTTATATTTTAGCAACACTGAGTCATCTGTGTCCCAGGAAGCACCCATATCTGTTTATCTGCTGTCCCCTCTACCTTTACTACCTTCCCTTCTTCACATTTCAACCCAAAAAAGTCACTTCCCCTCCAAAAATTGGATCAACTGTCATATTTTTATGAATATTTCCCTTTAATTCCTCACAACAGCTGACAGAATTAACTACTTCCTCTTCTTTGCAAGTTCTTTGGCTTACACAGATATCACTAATTAAACATATTTACCGCATTGGCATATATCTGACTAGTGTGTTTTTCTCCTGTACTAGAGCATATGCTCCTTAGTCATCTGTGTATCTGAGGTAAGCACAGGGCCTACGTAGCATATGGTGCATTCTCAATGCAGAGAAAATTCGTTCGTTCAACATGCAGAGAAAAGTAATCTACATTTTCTCTATTTTCTACTTCCTCAACACACTAACATTTGAATCCTGCTTCTATGACCCTGACCTAAATTTCTATTAAATGTACATAGATAAACTAATAGGTATTTGCGACTTCCTAATATTGTTTTGATTTTTAAAGAGGTCAATCTTACTTTAACTCTGTAGTGATGCATTCGACCTTCTGATGATTCTCTACTTCTGTGAAATCCTCTACTGTCTTGACTTCTATAGGGTCATTCTATTCAAGCTCATTGAACGTCTGTCACTATGTTTTTGATCTGTATTGCTGCAATTAGTTCCTCTATCTGCCTTGTGAATATTCTCCATTGTGCTAATCTAGGCTTTCTTCTCCTTTCACTTTTCTTTTTTTTTTTTTTTTTTTTTGAGACGGAGTCTCGCTCTGTCACCCACGCTGGAGTGCAGTGGCCGGATCTCAGCTCACTGCAAGCTCCGCCTCCCGGGTTCACGCCATTCTCCTGCCTCAGCCTCCCGAGTAGCTGGGACTACAGGCGCCTGCCACCTCGCCCGGCTAAGTTTTTGTATTTTTAGTAGAGACGGGGTTTCACTGTGTTACCCAGGATGGTCTCGATCTCCTGACCTCGTGATCCGCCCGTCTCGGCCTCCCAAAGTGCTGGGATTACAGGCTTGAGCCACCGCGCCCGGCCCTCCTTTCACTTTTCATGTTACCTCATTGACTTGAATTCCCCTGAAGACTGAAATGTGAAAATAGCTATTCCCGGAAGCCCCTTTCCAGAGAGTTCTAAAATATTTACATGTTTCTATTTTAAATGCAGAAAGAACTTCCAGATCATTATAGGCCTTGGATGGAAATTGCCAACAAACTTCCTCAATTGATTGATGCTCACCAGCTTCGAGCTCATGTGGACAAGGTATTCTTCTCTTCACCCCCTTATCACATTCTGTTTCATCATCACACCACTTTTATTAGCCTTGCGGAAGTGTGTCAATTGATCATTACCATTGAACTTATCAGCTAAGCTATCTCTACCTTCCCGGAAAACAGAATGACCCCCTCTGATACATGTGTTTTTCTAAGGTTTCCGGAGTCAGCACAAAACAATGCCTGTCACATACCAATCACTCACCAAATGTTTGTTTAAAGAAGAATCTGGGTGAGAATGATAAACTAATGGATAAGCTATGGCCTAGGAAGGCCAGCTTGGAAATTCTTAGGTTCCTCATTCCATGTACGTGTTCAGGGCTCTGTTGTTGCTGAGGGGGTCTACCTTGATTTTGTCCTGGGTGTTACAGAATAGTTAAATGGAGGGAATTTCTGAATTATAAAATTGGCCATGGGTTCTACAGAAACATCCAATAAGCCTGTAAATTCCACAAAAGTTTTTATTAGGCTGGTACAAAAGTAATTGCAGTTTTTGCCATTACTTTTAATGACAAAAACCACAAATGCTTTTGTACCAACCTAATAGCTATGTAACCCTGAAAAAGTTACTGAACACTGTAATCCCATTTCCTTATTTATAAAATGTGAGAAACTCTGGTCTCACAGTATTGTTATGGGAACTAAATCACTTTCAAAGTGGCCCCTTTGTAGTTCTTGTCCTATTATAGCATTCAGTGTACATTCATTACTTCCCTGTAGTCTCTTCTCCATCTGTCTTAATCTTACCAATTTGGAGTACCACATAATTGCAGAAGTCCACGAAAAGTTTTCTACTCTCCAAAATTCCCCTTTGCTGATGGATAATATTTAATGTCTAGAATTACAAATTCTTTTTAAAATACTCATTGAATGCCTGCTCTGTGCAAAGCACTAGAACCCTGTAGAAGATGAATAAGGGACTGGCTTCAACGTCTATAAAGATAGCAAGCTAAGCAGAGTAATTTCTTTGCCTGATAGATAAAAGGTTGTGTTGACAAGACCAAAGAAATCCAAAAATAAGAAAAAAATTAAGAAAATAACTGTAAGCACAGAAAAATAGAGATAAGTTCCAATGATGGAATAAAAAAGGATTTTTTTTGACCGTATTAAGCAAATCATGTACAAAATCCAGAAATAAGTTTACAGGACCCATGTCAAGTATTTAACCAAAGCAGAGGGAGATCCCCATGAGTCTCCCTTTCCCATCTCAGAATAGCAGAGAAGAGAAGCAAGGGAAGCCTGGAACAGTTGACAGGAGGGCAGGTTAGAATTCAGTTTGTGAACTATGAGGTCCTCTGCCGCAGGCATTCACCAGGCTTTATTTGATTAAACTGCCATAAAAGAAGAAAAGGACTTGTCAAATTGGGGCTCCTCCTAGCACAGCATTGAAACCAGTCCCTATTACTTCTTGGCCTTTTGGCTAAAATCGAGTGTGAAATCCATCACCTAACATTTGTACTGGGTTTAGGCTGGGTGCAGTGGCTCACGCCTATAATCCTAGCACTTTGGGAGGCCAAGGCTGGCGGATTGCCTGAGCTCAGGAGTTCGAGACCAGCCTGAGCAACATGGTGAAAACCATGCCTCTACTAAAAATACAAAAAATTAGGCTGGTGTGGTGGCACATGCCTGTAGTCCCAGCTATTTGGGAGGCTGAAGCAAAAGAATCGCTTGAACCTGGGAGACAGAGGTTGTAGTTAGCTGACATCACACCACTGAACTGCCTCTGGGCCACAGAGTGAGACTCTGTCTCAAAAAACAAAACAAAACAAACAAGCTATATATATAAATTTTTCCTGGGTTTAGTAGTGTCTTCCTAGAAGTCATGTTCATGTATAATCTGTGAAAGTGGTCTTATTTGGAAATAGGATGTGTACAGATATATTCAAGTTAAGCTGAGGTGATACTGGATTAAATTCTATATGATGAGTGTCCTTACAAGAAGAGGAAAAGTCAAACACAGGGACACAGACACAAGGGAAAACATCACGTAAAGATGGAGGTAGAATTGGAATGATGCATTGACAAGCCAAGATGTGCCAAGGATTGCTGGCAACCACCAAGAGTTAGGAGAGAGGCATGGAACAGAATGGAACAAATTCTCCCTCAGAGGCTCCAGAAGAAACCAACCCTATTGATACCTTAATTTGGGACTTCTATCTTCCATAACTGTGGCAGAGTACATTTCTGCTGTTTTAAGTCATGCCGTTTGTGGTCATTAGTTATGGCAGCCCATAAAACTAACACAACACTCTTGGTCTCTATCACTCCTTTTTTTTTTTTTTTTTTTTTTTTTTTTTTTTTTTTTTTTTGAGACAGAGTCTCACTGTGTCTCCCAGGCTGGAGTGCAGTGGTACGATCTTGGCTCACTGCAACCTCCACCTCCCAGGTTCAAGCAATTTTCCTGCCTCAGCCTCCTGAGTAGCTGGGACTACAGGCACCAGCCACCACGCCCATCTAATTTTTGTATTTGTAGTAGAGACGGGGTTTCACCATATTGGCCAGGCTGGTCTCGAACTCCTAACCTTGTGATCCACCAGCCTTAGCCTCCCAAAGTGCTGGGATTACAGGCGTGAGCCACTCTGCATAGCCTCTATCCCTACTTTTAATTGCCTAGAAAATATCGAACAAATTAAGGCCAGTTTTTAGATTTTACCACCAAAGGCTGAGACTGAAACAGGAATTGTTTGTGAGAAGCAAATACAATAGTTTCCAGAGACTGAATCAGGAATTTTCTGTGAGAGGCAAATATGATAGTTTCCAGAACCACAGGTGGAGCTATAGACAAAAACATGTTTTCTGGATCCTTTACTTGCTATAGACAACAGAATAAGTGAATTTACAGCATTGATGTTACAGTGAATCTAAGACAACCACCTTGTCTTAGAATGTCTCAACATACCTATCCGTATCTTGAAACAAAATATATTAATTGGCTTAGACCCATCCACTCACATTTCCCAGGAAGACATGATCAGAGGGAGCTATGCAAAAAGAAATCCAGCGGAATTCTGGAAATACAATAAGAAAATCCATATTAGACACTAATCTTAATAAAACTAACCTTTGTTCATGAATTTGAATACACAGAATTGTCAAATAATATGGAAAAAATGGGCAACTCAAAAAGAAGAGGGTAGCCCACTCGGCATTGCGGACCAATGGCCTCCAATAAATAATTAAGAGGATATTGTGCTTTAAATATTCTATTTTGTGTATCCAGTATATTGCCTTCATAAATTAAGTGAAAGCTGATATATAAAAAGAACTATTAGAAATAAAAAACCACACACATCCAAAAACTCCTCAATATAAACTCAACAAATTCAGTGAAACATTGATTGTAAAAAATATATATAGTGATTTAGGTACTTCTTTGAGAAATTTCATAAAGCATAAAGCAAAAATCAAAGAGTGCAAACTATCAGAAAAATAAAAATATATAAAAAAGAGAAATACAGGCGATCCAAATTCATCATCATGGATTCCTATAAGCAGATGGGTGGAGGAAAAGTAAAACTTCCAACATATAAGCACAAATTTTTTAGACCTTAAGAAATATTTGAGTTTTTTATATCAGAAAGAAATGGGGTGAGGGTTGGGGGGCACATGTAGATACTCAGATGAAATTGTGAATTTTCTAGCATAAAGAAATCTGAATGTTCATAGAAAACAAAAATGAAAAACAGTTTATTTACAGAGTAAATACATAGGACTGTTTACCTGTAACACTAAATATTAAAAGACAGTTTCTTTTCTTTTTTTTTGAGACCGAGTTTCACTCATCGCCCAGGTTGGAGTGCAATGGTGCGATCTGGGCTCACTGCAACCTCTGCCTCTGGGTTCAAGCAATTCTCCTGCCTCAGCTTCCCAAGTAGTTGGGATTACAGGCGCGTACCACCACGCCCAGCTAATTTTTGTATTTCTAGTAGAGACGGTGTTTCACCATGTTGGCCAGGCTGGGCTCAAACTCCCGACTTCAGGTAATCCACCCGCCTCGGCCTCCCAGAGTGCTGGGATTACAGGCATGAGCCACCATGCCAGCCTAAAAGACAATTTCATACCTATTTGGATGGCTAAATTTCTTTTTTTAATCTGATCATATCAAATGCTGAAGAGGATGTATAGCAATAGAGACTTTCATTCATTGCTAGTTGAAATGCAAAATGGTACAGCCAATTTGAAAACTAGCTTGGCAGATTCTTATAAAATGAAACATAGATTTACCACACAACTCAGCAATAGCATTCCTAAGTATTTATCCAAGTAAGTGGGAAATTTATGTTCCCAGAAAAGAAAATCTATATGTGAATGTTTATAACACCTTTATTCATAATCACCAAAAAAAAAAAAAAAAAAAAAAAAAAAAACTTGAAGAAAACAGGATATCCCTCAACAGGGGAATGAATAAACCAAGTTATAGTAATTGTAAATTGTGGAATAGATAGTGGAATAGTATTCAGTGATACAAATGATTGAGCAATTAATTTGTGCGATGACAGGGATGAACCTTAAATACATTTACCTAAATGAAAGATGTCAGGCCTATATTTTATGATTCTTTTCAAATGACTTTCCAGAAAAGGCAAAACTAGAAGGATTAAATATACCTTTATGGTTACCAGAGACAGGCAAGGAGTGGGTAGCTGACTGCAAAGGTAACATAGAGGGGAATGTTTAGCATGATCGAACTGTTTTATATGGCACTCAGGTGATAGATATATGGCTCTAGGCACTGAAAAACCCATAGAATTGTATGTCACAAAGAATGGACTTTCATGTATGCAAATTTTAAAAAATAAACCAGAATATTGGGAGAATACTAGGATGGAATGCAGATGTGACAATAAAACTAACTGGACTCTCAGCAAACTAACACAGGAGCAGAACCAAACACCGCATGCTCTTACTTATATGTGGGAGTTGAACAATGAAAACACAGGACACAGGGAGGGGAACATCACACACTGGGGCCTGTTGGGGGTTGGGGGGCTAGGGGAGGGAGAGCATTAGGACAAATACCTAATGCATGTGGGGCTTAAAACCTAGATGATGGGTTGAAAGGTGCAGCAAACCACCATGGCACATGTGTACCTATGTAACAAACCTGCACAGTCTGCACATGTATCCCAGAACTTAAAGTAAAATTTTTAAAAAGTGAAAAAAAAAAAAAAAAAAAACCTAACTGGACCACAAATGCACTATATAACCTCGATGAGGAGAGTGCGGATCAGGGAAAGGAACAGACTTAAATTACTCCAGAAAATACTGTTGTGCTGTGACTAGAATCTATAAGGCTTATGGTAAATGAAACTTTATGTGATCACTATACTCTAATTGGTAAATCAGTTTTTCACGGGGTGGAGGTGAACAGCAGTTTGCTTTACATGTAGTCATAACTGCGTTTTGCAGATATTTCAATTTTTACAAATTGAAGATTCGTGGCAACTTTGTATCAGGCAAGTCTGTCAACCCCATTTTTCCAATAGTGTGTGCGCATTTGGTGTCTGTGTGTCATATTTTAATAATTCTCACAATATTTAAAACTTTTTCTTTACTATTACATCTGTTACAGTGATCTGTGATCAATGATCTTTAATGTTACTATCATAATTGTTTTGAAGGTGCCATAAACTGTGCCACTATAAGTACTGAAACTTAATTGGTAAATGTATGTGTTCTGACTGCTCCACTGACCAGTCATTACCCCATCTCTCTCCCCCTCCTCAGGCCTCCTGGTTTCCTGAGACATAATAATATTGAAATTAGGCCAATTAGTAATCCTACACTGGCCTCTAAGTGTTCAAGTGAAAGGAGTTGCATGTCTCTCACTTTAAAAAATCTAAAACTAGAGCCTGGTCATGCTGGCTCACGCCTGTAATCCCAGCACTTTGGGAAGCCAATGCGGGGGGATCACTTGAGGTCAGGAGTTCGAGACCAGCCTGGCCAACATGGCGAAACCCCGTCTCTACTAAAAATACAAAAATTAGCCAGGGGTGGTGGTGCACACCTGTAATCCCAGCTACTCAGGAGGCTGAGGCAAAAGAATCATTTGAACCCGGGAGATGGAGGTTGCAGTGAGCCGAGATCACGCGATTGCACTCCAGCCTGGGAAACAAGAGTAAAACTCCGTCTCAGGGGGAAAAAAAAAAAAAAAAAATCTAAAGCTAGAAATGGTTAAGCTTGGTGAGAAAGTCATGTCAAAACCAGATAGGCTTAAAGCTGGGCCTCTTTTGCCAAACAGCCAAGCTGGGAGTGCAAAGGAAAAGTTTTTGAGGAAAACTAAAAGTGCTACTCCAGTGAACACAGGAATGACAAGAAAACAAAAGAGCCTTATTGCTGATATAGAGAAAGTTTGAGTGTTTTGGATAGAAGATCAAACCAGCCACAACTTCCCTTAAACCAAAGCCTAATTCAAAGAAAGGCCCTAACTCTCTTCAATTTTACGAAGTCTGAGAGGGGTGAAGAAGCTGCAGAAAAAAAAGTTTTAAGGTAGCAGAGTTTGGTTCATGAAGTATGAGGCAAAAAGCCATCTCCACAACATAAAAGCGCAAGGTGAAGCAGCAAGTGCTGATGGAGAAGCTGCAGCAAATTATCCAGAAGATCCAGCTGAAATCATTGATAAAGGTGGCTACATTTATTTTTTATTTTTATTATTCATTAATTTATTTATTTTAAGACAAAATCTTGTTCTGTCCCCCAGACTGGAGTGCAGTGGTGTGATATTGGCTCACTGCAACCTCCACCTCCTAGATTCAAGCAATTCTCCTGCCCCAGCCTCTCCAGTAGCTGGGATTACAGGCATCTGCCACAACACCTGACTAATTTTTGTATTTTTAATAGAGACAGGGTTTCATCACATTGGCCAGGCTGGTCTTGAACTCCTGACCTGAGGTGATCCACCCACCTTGGCCTCCCAAAGTGCTGAGATTACAGGCATGAGCCACCAGGCCCGACCGGTGGCTACATTTAAAAATAAGTGTTCAATGTAGACAAAACCATCTTTTAGTGGAAGAAGATTCCATCCAGGACTTACTTTTTTTTTTTTTTTTCTTTTGAGACAGAGTCTCACTCTGTTGCCAGACTGGAGTGCAGTGGCACGATCTCAGCTCACTACCACCTCTGCCTCCCGGGTTCAAGTGATTCTCCTGCCTCAACCTCCCGAGTAGCTGGGACTACAGGCGTGTGTCTCCATGCCCAGCTAATTTTTGCAGTTTTAGCAGAGACAGTGTTTCACCACGTTGGCCAGGATGGTCTCTATCTCTGACCTCATGATCCACCCACCTTGGCCTCCCAAAGTGCTGGGAATATTGGCGTGAGCCACTACGCTTGGCCCAGGACTTTCATAGTTACAAAAAAGTCAATGCCTGGCTTGAAAGGACAGGCGGACTATCTTGTTAGGGGCTAGTGCAACTGTTGATTTTAAGTTGAAGCCAATGCCCACTTACCATTCCCAAAATCTTAGGGCCCTTACCAGTCATGCTAAATCTACTCTGCCTGTGCTCTATAAATGGACAGTAAAGCCTGGCATATCTATTTACAGCACGCTTTCCTGAATATTTTAAGTTCACTGTTGTGACCTACTGTTCAGAAAAAAAAAAATTCCTTTCAAAATATTACTGCTTTTTAACAATGGCTCTGGTCACCCACGAGCTCTAATGGAGATGTACAAGGAAATAAATGTTGTTTTCATGCCTGCTAACACATTTGTTCTGCAACCTATGGATCAAGGAGTCATTTTGGCTTTCAAGTCTTATTATTGAAGAATTATATTTTGTGGCCAGGTGTGGTGGCTCATGCCTGTAATCCCAGCACTTTGGGAGGCTGAGGCAGGCAGATCACGAGGTCAGGAGATCGAGACCATTCTGGCTAACATGGTGAAACCCTGTCTCTACTAAAAATACAAAAAATTAGGCGTGGTGGCGGGTGTCTGTAGTCCCAGCTGCTGGGGAGGCTGAGGCAGGAGAATGGCGTGAACCCGGGAGGCGCCAGTGCACTCCAGCCTGGGCGACAGAACGAGTCCATCTCAAATAAATAAATAAATAATAAAAAAATAAAAACTATACTTTGTAAGGCTATTCCTGACACAGATAGTGATTTCTCCCAAGAATCTGGGCAAAGCCAAATGGAAACCTGGAAAGGATTCACTATTCTAGATACTATTAAAAGCATTCATGATTTATGGAGGATGTCAAAATAAAACATTAATAGGAGTCTGCAAGAAGTCAACCCTCATGGATGACTTTGAGGGGTTCAAGACTTGAGCAGAGGAAGTCACTGCAGATGTGGCACAAATAGTATGAGAACTAAAATTAGAAGTGGAATCTGATTTTGTAACTGAGTTGCTGCAATCTCATGATTGAACTTTTTTTTTTTTTTTTTTTGAGACAGTTTCGTTCTTGTTGTCCAGACTGGAGTGCAGTGGTACAGTCTTGGCTCACTGCAGGCTCTGCCTCCCGGGTTCAAGCAATTCTCCTGCCTCAGCCCCCTGAGTACCTAGGATTATAGGCACCTGCCACCATGCCCAGCTAATTGTTTGTATTTTTAGTAGAGATGGAGTTTTGCCATGTTTGGCCAGGCTGGTCTCAAACTCCTGGCCTCAGGTGATCCCCCTACCTCTGCCTCCCAAAGTGCTGGGATTACAGGAGTGAGCCAACATGCCAGCCACATAATTGCACTTTAAGAGATAAGTTGCTTCTTATGGAGCAAAGAAAGTAGTTGCACAACACAGAATTTACTCGTGGTGAAAATATTGTGTTTGAACTGCTGTTCAAATGTTGTTGAACGTTGTTGAAATGATAAAAAAAAAAAAATTAGAATGTTCCATAAACATAGTTGATAAAGCATCGGCAGGGTTTGAGAGGATTAACTGCAATTTTAAAAGAAATTCTACTGGGGGCTGAGTGCAGTGGCTCATGACAGCACTTTGGGAGGCCAAGGCAGGCGGATCACTTGAGGTTGAGTTTGAGACCAGCCTGGCCAACATGATGAAACACCACTACCTCTACTAAAAATACAAAAATTAGCTGGGCATGGTGGCAGGTTCCTGTGATCCCAGCTACTTGGGAGGCTGAAGCAGGAGAATGCTTGAACCCGGGAGGCAGAGGTTGCAGTGAATCAAGATCTCGCCACTGCATTCCAGCCTGGGTAACACAGCAAGACTCCATCTCAAAAAAAAAAAAAAAAAAAAAAAAAAAAAAAAAAAAAATTCTACTGGGGAAAAAAATGCTAACAAACAGATTGCATGCGTGCAACGGAGAAATCTTTTGTGAAAGGAAGAGTCAATTGATGTGGCAAACTGCCTTGTTATCGTAAGCCACCCCAGCCTTCAGCAACCAACATCCTGAACAGTAAGTAGCCATCAGCATGGAAGCAGGGCTCTCCACCAGCAAAGAGATTATGACTCACTGAAGGCTCAAATGATCATTAGCATATTTTAGCAATAAAGTACTTTATAATTAAGGCATAAAGTACTTTATAATGTACATTGTTTTTCTAGACATAATGCTATTGCACACTTTACATGCACTGGGAAGCCAAGAAATGTGTGTGATTTGCTTTATTGGGATAGTCACTTTATTGTGGTGGTCTGGAATTGAGCCCTGAATATCTCCAAGGCATGCCTATATATACTTGGGTTGAACAATAAGTAAATAGATGGTGGATGATGTTTCACTGTGAGTGAGGGAAGTTACAGATTAGCAAGGGGTAGGAGGGAAAGCTAGAATTAATAGGTGTTACTGCATTAGAGTTGGAGACATCAGTATTGTGTCCAGAACTGGTGAGTTCTTGGTCTCGCTGACTTCAAGCATGAAGCCACGGACCCTCGCGGTGAGTGTTACAATTCTTAAAGATGGTGTGTCCAGAGTTTGTTCCTTCAGATGTTCAGATGTGTCTGCAGTTTCTTCCTTCTGGTGGGTTCGTGGTCTCGCTGACTTCAGCAGTGAAGCTGCAGACTCTGGCGGTGAGTGTTACAGCTCTTAAATGCTGTGCATCTGGAGTTGTGGGTTCTTCCCGGTGGGTTCCTGGTCTCGCTGGCTTCAGGAGTGAAGTTGCAGACCTTCGCAGTGAGTTTTACAGCTCATAAAGGCGGCGTGGACCCAAAGAGTGAGCAGCAGCAAGATTTATTGTAAAGAGCGAAAAACCAAAGCTTTCACAGTGTGGATGGGGACCCAGGCAGGTTGGTGCTGCTGGGCAGCCTGCTTTTATTCCCTTACCTGGCCCCACCCACATCCTGCTGATTGGTCCATTTTACAGAAAGCTGATTGGTCCGTTTGACAGAGTGCTGACTGTTGCCTTTACAATCCTTTAGCTAGACACAGAGTGCTAAACTGTAACTCTCAAGGCGATGGTCCACAGCTTCATTCTTGAAGTCAGCGAGACCAAGAACCCACCAATTCCTGACACAGTATGAAGTCATGTTTTGTTTAATATTTATAAATATATATGAATGTATAATACTACTTACATATGCCTATATAATGAGTTATATGTATGTATAAGCACACACACACGTTTCCTAGATGTATCCACTGCAAGGATCTGGAATTAGTGACATCCTAGTAGCAATGAGTAAACCAACTGCCCAGATAAATACCCTTTTCCAATAACAGTAGCCTGGTCTTCTTGAAGAAATAGCTGATAATAGACGATGCATGGTGGCTCTCGCCTGTAATCCCAGCACTATGGGAGGCCAAGGCGGGTGGATCCCGAGGTCACGAGTTCAAGACCAGCATGGCTAAGATGGTGAAGCCCCATCTCTACTAAAAATACAAAAATTAGCCGGGCGTGGTGGTAGGTGCCTGTAATCCCAGCTACTTGGGAGGCTGAGGCAGGGAATTGCTTGAACCCAGGAGGTGGAGGTTGCAGTGGCTGAGATCGTGCCACTGCACTCCAGCCTGGGTAACAGAGTGAGACTCTATCTCAAAAAAAAAAGAAAAAAAAGAAAAAAAAAAAAAAAAAAAAAAAGAAAAGAAAAGAAAAAAAAAAAAAAAAAGAAATAGCTGATAATAAACCTCAGGTAGGGAAAATACAAAATGACCCCAGAACATCTTGTCCCACTAGAAAGTGGGGGAGTGCTCAGGAAGGTTGAGTAGATGTCACATGGAACACAGCAGCCAGCTGAAAGAGTTATCAACGGCCAGGCTGGAGCAATATGAGCAAGAAAATACATCAAGTAGCATTGGAGTGTGATTGAAAGTAAAAATTCAATATACACCTGTTCATAATGTTATTTTATTTAAAAAGACAATTTAGAAATATTTGTAAAGTTTTAGCAAAAAAAAAAAAAAAAGAATTAAGAACCCAGAATTGTATTGTTCATCTGTGAGTACAAAAAGACATGATATCCATCAAACCAAGAAGTAAGAAAATATAACATTCAAGCATTTTGTCTCAGTTGCTCAGGAATTATTCCAATAAAGTGAATACAATTTAGAATCAAGGACTTAGGAAAGGAAAATATGAGTATGTAAGAAACACTGTGAAACAATGAAACCAGTAAATTTTATGGTCATTATAATAATTGATAATGTGACTGTGAAATAAGAAAATAATTTCTAAAATAATTTGTGAGTGCATTGTGTGTAGGTGCATATTCTTGTGACCAAGTCATGATAGAATGATATAGTTAAACTCCTTATTTCTCTTTAACAAAACTTGGGATATAGTGGAATGACAGTTGTAAAACTAAAATCATGGATTTTCTTTTTTTTTTTAATTTCCTGAGATGGAGTCTCGCTGTGTCTCCCAGGCTGGAGTGTAGTGGGACAATCTTGACTCACTGCAACCTCTGCCTCCCGGGTTCAAGCTATTCTCCTGCCTCAGCCTCATGAGTAGTTGGGATTACAGGCTCCTGCCACCACATCCAGCTAATTTTTTACATTTTTGGTAGAGACTGGGTTTCACCAAAATCCTACTGGTCTTGAACTCCTGACCTCAAGTGATCCACCCGCCTTGGCCTCTCAAAGTGCTGGGATTACAGGCGTGAGCCACTGCGTCCAGCCAAAATAATGTTTGTATTGGTGTGCTATGCTGGATTATAAAAGAAATGAACCAGAAAAATATTACATAGTTAACAGCGAAGTAAGATTTGTGCTATCAGTTATCACGACATGTTATAAAACCATAGAAATTCTGACCAATAACCAAGGGAACCAAAACTTAATAGAGGACCTACATACAGACCCATGTGTGTATGGAATACACACTAAACACGGGACAGGGGTAAAATGTTGGGAACACGATGGTAATAACATGACTGGTAATCCATACATAGAGTTTGCACATAGCAAAATGATTAACTGGCTCTGCTCTTTTGACCACAAACAAAAATAAATTCATTCAAGATGGATACAAACTTAAATGTCAAAATCAAAAATATTTCATCTGTTGGAAGAATATGTTGGAGAGTATCTTTATGTACTGGCATGAAGGAAGAATTTTCTAGGGTTGGGCACAGTGGCTCACGCCTGTAATCCCAGCACTTTGGGAGGCCGAGATGGGTGGATCACCTGAGGTCAGGAGTTTGAGACCAGCCTGGCCAACATGGTGAAACCCCATCTCTACTGAAAAGACACAAAATTGACTGGGCGCCGTGGCTCACTCCTGTAATCCCAGTACTTTGGGAGGCACAGGTGGGTGGATCACAAAGTCAAGAGATTGAGACCATCCTGGCCAATATGGTGAAAACTCATCTCTACTAAAAATACAAAAATTAGCTGGGCGTGGTGGTGCGCACCTGTAGTCCCATCTACTTGGGAGGCTGAGGCAGGAGAATAGCTTGAACCCAGGAGGAAGAGGTTGCAGTGAACCGAGATTGCACGACTGCACACCAGCCTGGCGAAAGAGCGAGACTCCGTCTAAAAAAAAAAAAAAAATACACAAAATTAGCTGGGTGTAGTGGCATGCACCTGTAATCTCAGCTATTTGGGAGACTGAGGCAGGAGAATCACTTGAACCCAGGAGGCGGAGGTTGCAGTGAGCCAAGATTGTGCCATCGTGCCACTGCACTCTAGCCTGGGCAACAGTGAGAGACTCTATCTCAAAAAAAAAAAAAAAAAGATTTTTCTAATAAGTCATAACATTGGAGTATTTTTTTTTCTTTTTTCTTCTTCTTTTTTTTTTTTTTTTTTGAGACGGATTCTCGCTCTGTTGCCCAGGCTGGAGTGCATTGGCGCGATCTTGGCTCATTGCAAACTCCGCCTCCTGGGTTCACGCCATTCAACATTGGAGTATTTTTCTGATATACTTGATATCCTTAAAACAGGACCTCTATTCATCAAAATAGGCTGAAAGACAACGAAAGCCAAGCCACAAACTGAGAGAAGATATTGTCATACATACACATGAAAAGAAGATTTGTATCCTGAATATATAAAATCCTGTAAATTGGTCAGAAAAACAACCAAATAGAAAACAATGTTCAACAGACATTTTGTGGAATAGAAAACATAAGTTCCCAATATATCATCTGAAAAATGCAAACTACCATTAATAGTCAAGAAAATGAAAGTCAAAACCATAATGGGATAACATTTTATAACCATACAACTGAAAAATGCTTAAAGTTTGGCATGAACAGGTATTGGCAGGAATATAAAACACCTGAATCTTTTATTCACTGTGAGTGGGTACAATCTCTCTCAAAAACTGCTTGTGATTATCTGGCAATGTTGAAGGTATACATCCTATTAATGAAGAACTCCCTTTTTGTGTATATAAATACCTTAGAGCTTCCTAGGGCTGCGTACTGATAACTGCGTACTCTGAAAGGTATGAAAGTATTGTTTATCATAGCAAAAATACATGAAATAACTGTGAAAATAAATAAACTGCAGATGCATCCAGTAATGATGAATGTCAAAGCCATAACATTGATGAGAAAAGAAAATCATAGAATATCCTGTATTCAGTATAATTCTATTATGTTAAGTTCAAAAGCATTCAAACTAAATAATCAATATATTTTGAGATGGAGTCTCGCTTTGTCCCCCAGGATAGAGTGCAGTGGGAACATCCTGGCTCACTGCAACCTCCACCTCCCAGGTTCAGGTTATTTCCCAACCTTAGCCTCTCAAGTAGCTGGGACTACAGGTGAGCACCACCACGCCTGGCTAATTTTTGTATTTTTGTAGAGATGAGGTTTCACCATGTTGGCCAGGCTGGTCTCTCAAGTGATCTGCCTGTCTCAGCCTCCCAAAATGCTGGGATTACAGGTGTGAGTCACTGTGCCTGGCCAATAATATATTGTTCAGTGACGTACATATATGAATTTTGAAGGATATATAAATAGCGAGGAAATAACAAATACAAAATTCAACAAATAGATACTCTTGAGGAGCAAGCAGGATATTACAATCAATACAAGGCACACAGAGGGTTACAAAAATTTTGGTCAAGTTCTATTTCTTAAGCTGAGTGATGAGTGAATATGTGTTTGCTTATGTCTACTCTTTTGGTTGTAAATAGATATTGCATGTGTTTCATTTGTATTCATGGTATATAAATTCGTGAAATGCTTCTAATAAATAGGAAGTTATAAGATGCATTTCAAAATGTTCAGCAGAAAATAGTGCGAACATGTTGTCCTGAATCATGTTGAAGATTCTAAAGAAATGTTCACAATGGTTCCGAGAAGCTCCTCAAACTTCATTTTTGCTTTTAGAGGGAAAATCACATATTTAGCCCTCCCAAACTGAGGCCAGAGACTGTCAAAATGTTAGTTGAGTAGCATTAAGAAAAGCATTGAAGGTAGAATACCTTTCCATTGTGATGGAAACCCACAAATTAGTATTTCTGTTTTTAGTCCAATATTATTTCTACTAATTAACAGATTTTTAATACACTTGTCATCACGGACAAATAATTTTGTGCTCATGTCCTCAAAGTCATTTACAATTCAGAACAAATTGACTTAGAAATAAAATGTGATTAATATTTGTTATTTATTTTTGAGAAAAGTATTAATAATTTTCTAATAGTATATCTTTCAAATGTGTCTAGCCATAATACAAATAATTATATAACACTCAAAATAAATTAGGCATGGAGGGTGGAGGTGGAGGGGGTGTGAAAAGCCCTAGGCAGCGTCAGGGTTGTGTTTCTGCTCCTGTTCGATAGAGAGAGGAACACCCACCGCACGGGGCTGTTGCAGGGTCAGCCATAGCAAGCAGGCCACAGTGTTTGGATAAGACAGGCTTGTAAAAGTTGCCATGCAAGACCCCTAGGAAATAAGCCCGCTCAGTCCTTGGAGTTAAGTATCCTACAACATTCCAGCCAAGCAATGACTTTGGGGATGGAGACGGGAGGCTGCCACAGCCATGGGGACCAACTGTGGGCTCGGGTGGACGGTTAGGTTCTTCCTGTGCAAAGTCGTGTGGACCACCTCCCATACTGCAGGGTCCTGGGTCTGGAGATAAATGGGTGTGTGTGCGGGCTCTTTGTTCCTTCATTAAAATACAACCCATTGCCTTGCACTCAAAGGTCCCTTCACATCCCAGGTCCCCAGGCCCTGTTCCCTCCCCTGTCCCCGTTTCCATCCCTCCTCTGACGGTATTTGGATTTTCATGAACAGATGCCCTTGCTGAGCTGCCAGTTCCTGAAAGGTCACCGAGAGCAGCGCCTGGCCCACATGGTCCTGAGCTTCCTCACCATGGGTTATGTCTGGCAGGAAGGAGAGGCGCAGCCGGCAGAGGTGAGGGCCAGAGAGCTGCTTCTCCTGTTACCAGCAGGTTGACTGCGCCTGGAGAAACGTGCTCCCTGCTTGGTGCTACGCTGTTTTCCGGGAAAATGGGTGCTTTCTTCTTCTCAATGGGCATTAGTTTAAGCAAGGATGAAGGGTTCATTTATTATTATTTATTATTTATTTTATTTTGAGACAGTCTCACTCTGTCACTGGAGAGCAGTGGGATGATCTTGGTTCACTGCAACCTCCCCTTCCAGGTTCAAGTAATTCTCCTGCCTCAGCCTTTGGAGTGGCTGGGACTACAGGCACCCACCACCACGCCTGGCTAATTTTTGTATTTTTAGTAGAGATGGGTTTCACCATGTTGCCCAGGCTGGTCTCAAACTCTTGACCTCAGGTAATCTGCCTGCCTCGGCCTCCCAGAGTGCTGGGATTATAGGCGTGAGTCACTGCGCCCAACCTGAAGGGCCATTTAAATGAAGGAATTTTTTATTTTTTTTCTGACTAAGAAGCTAATTTGTTTTTTAAACTGATAGCTATTTCTTCCTTTTATAAGCTTTTGAATTTGTTTTTGTTTGTTTGTTTTTTGGCACCCTTTTCCAAGAATGTTTGAAAAGCTGCATGTGAAGGCAGATTGCTTTTTTGCTTTTAAACAGGGTCGCACTATGTTGCCCAGGCTGGAGTGCAATGGTGCAATCATAGCTCACTGCAGCCTCAACTCCTCCTGGGCTCAAACGACCCTCACATGAAGGGGTGGCCTGCCCCGCCACACCTGTGGGTGTTTCTTGTTAGGTGGAATGAGAGACTTGAGAAAAGAAATGAGACACAGAGACAAAGTATAGAGAAAGAGAAAGTGGGCCCAGGGGACTGGCGCTTAGCTTACAGAGGACCCACACCGGCACCGGTCTCTGAGTTCCCTTAGTATTTATTGATAATTATCTTTACCATCTTAAAGATAAGGGAGTGGCAGGACAATAGGATCATTGTAGGGAGGAAATCCGCAGTAAGACATGTGAACAAAAACCTCTGTGACATGAATAAGTTTAAAGGAAAATGCTGTGCCTTGAGATGCATATGCAAACATCTCCATAAACCTTTTAGCATTATTTCAGCCTATCACATGGGGAGAAACCTTGGACAATACCTAGCTTTCCTAGGCAGAGGTCCCTGTGACCTTTGGCCGTGTACGTGTCCCTGGGTAGTTGAAATTAAGAGAATGGTGATGACTTTTAACCAGCAAGCTGCCTTCAGGCACTTGTTTAACAAAGACACATCCTGTACAGCCCAAAATCCATTAAACCTTGAGTCACCGCAGCACATGTCTCTTGCAAGGACAAGGTTGGGGGTAGGGTCACAGATTAACAGCATCTCAAATACAGAACAAAATGGAGTCTCTTATGTCTACTTCTTTCTATATAGACACAGTAACAGGCTGATCTCTCTTTCTTTTCCCCACACTCACACCTCAGCCTCCCGAGAAGCTGGGGCTAGCAGCACCTACCGCCACACCCAGCTAATCGTTAAAAATTTTTTGTGGAGATGAGGGTCTTGCTCTTTTGCCCAGGTTGCTCTTAAACTCCTGGCCTCAAGTGATCCTCCTGCCTTTGCCTCCGTCCTGGGATTATAGGCGTGAGCCACAATGCTGGACCTGAAGACAGACTCTGAGAATTCATAAAAACCTCACAGCATTTTGTACTCTTACGTATATAAATTATCCAGGTTGCTCTTCATAATCCTGTAAAGTAACGAGAGCCATACCAGGCCCATTTTACAACTGAAAAGCACAGACACTTGTTTCCTAAATCAAGGTCAGACAGCATGTTAGTGGAAAAGCCAAGGCCAGAACCCAGATCTTCTGATTTTACTAGTGCAGCCTTCTTTCTCCAGGGGACATATTGACATTTACAACACTCATCTTCATTATTTTTTTTTTAATACTGCTTTCTATCCAGTCAATTATTAGTCTGTCTTTTAATATTTCATCCAAATCTCTTCTGAATCATTGTATAACTTTGTACAGTTTCCATCCACAGTGTCAGTTACTATTCCTTGTCAGTTTTAAAAGTGTGCCTTTCCCAGAAATCAGGGAGTTACCCATGTCCTAGAACTCCACGGTGAAGAGAACAGCCTGTGCCCACTGTGTTTGCCTGATTGATCTTACCTCTTCTCTCTCAGGGAAACAAAGGAGACTCAAGGAAGAGGAACAGTGTAGAACCACGTCAGCCTTGTTATTTGTCAGTGCATATCTTCTTTTTTTTGATACAGAGTTTCACTCTTGTCGCCCAGGCTAGACTGCAGTGGCATGATCTCGGCTCACTGCAACCTTGGCTTCCGGGTCCAAGGGATTCTCCGGCCTCAGCCTCCTGAGTAGCTGGGATTACAGGCACCTGCCATCATGGCCAGCTATTTTTTTTTTTTTTTTTTTTTTGTATTTTTAGTAGAGACAGGGTTTCACCATGTTGGCCAGGCTGATCTCGAACTCCTGACCTCAGGTGATCCACCCACCTGGGTCTCCCAGAGTGCTGCAATTACAGGCATGGGCCCCAGCACCCGGCCAGTGCATTACATTTTCAAAACTGTGTGTCTGATGCTGAAAAGTTTGAAGTTTAGGCACATCCCAGTGGATCCTCTTTAGACCATCCCCTCTGCAAATCATTATCCTAAATTGGGGTTTGGGGGAGAGAAGAGCGATAGGGGAAGGAAGTCTTCTCCTCCCAGCTGTGCCCTGGTAGTTCCAGGGAATCGGGAGGCTCCGCATACCCACCATCTCGCCTCAGATCACCTTTCACTTTCTTTGTTTCTTCTCCCTTGACTTTTCAGCTCAGAAAGTACCTAGCTTTCCAGTGCATTCTGAGGAAAGTGTACCCGAGGTTCACACTGCAAAACCTTTTAAAGCTCTTCATTGTTTTCCACCCAAGAAAAAATTCAAGGGAAAAATGAAGGCAAAAGCAGGGCATTCTTAATGGATATTTTATCTTACGGAGAAATGAAAATGGAAAAGGAAGAGGGGGCACAAGGATGGGGTTTGAATCTAGACTCGTTCAGCCTTTACCTCCGATAGAGAACCCCATGCAGCTTTTCTGGACTTGTGACTGATAAAGCGCTGTGGAGGGCTCCTTGGATAAAAAAGGGTGAAGGGATCTGTCCTGCGGTGGCTTACTTGAAGGTGTTACTGGGTTTGACTAATGAATGAGAGACAGAGTCAGTTTCCCCACGGGCTGAGGTGGTCTATCCTCATGCTTTTCTAGGGCGCTGGGGTCTCCCTGGCTCATACCCTGGTGCACACACACGTTTCTGCATCTAGCTGTATATCTCTATCAGTCAATCAGTCAATAAATCTATCATCTATCTATCACTCTATCATCATCTTTCTATCATCTATGTATCTGTCATCTCTCTCTCTCTCTCTCTCTCTCTATATATATATATATATATATTTCTATCCATCTACCTACTTACCCATCTATCAAAACTTTTTTCTATTGGTAATCTCCTCGGGCCCCAGTTTATGTTTAATTGTTTTGGTAGTGCCTTTCTTTGCACAGTCAGTTTGCAGAGGTTATTTTATATTCTATATGTACGTGTATGGTCCAATGTTGTAATTTTCACGTATATTGTACCGTGTACTCATAAGCAGTATTTCCACTGGGTCATTAACAGAAAGATATGTGTGAGGCATATGAATATGCATCACTCAGGTAATTCAAACTTGGTTCCCAGGTCATTTGTGCACCACAGGATTGCTGGAATAAAAGGCAACCATGATTATTTCCTCTGCTGCAAGCTTTCTAGAATATGCTATTTGTCTTGATTTATTTCTGAAAGGTCCTGCCAAGGAATCTTGCCCTTCCATTTGTCGAAGTCTCCAGGAACTTGGGGCTCCCTCCTATCCTGATCCACTCAGACTTGGTGCTGACAAACTGGACCAAAAAAGATCCAGACGGGTAAGGAAGGAAGAGAATGTTTTGAATTTCCATAGACTGAAACTCTGCCAGAGGCAGTCTTGTGACTTTTTTTCCCACAGGAAACGCCCAGGCTTTTTTTATAATTAGGGATGGTCATATTTATGGTCTGCTTTATGGTTCCAAAGAAAGGGTGAGCTTGACCAAAAATTCAAAAATCACAGGCCCCAGAAGTTTCCTCTCAGTCCGCTCTGAACACAATGGCTCAGGCCATTTTGTCTTGTTTGTTTCCACATCATGTGTGAATTTTTCAACCTGACCATCAAGCTCCTGCAAAATCAGCTTTTATTTGTTCTTTCTCTTCAAACTGTTTATTCCCTAAGATGCTCTCCATTCATATCAGGTTAGAACCAGTTGGTAAGTGATCATTGTATAGTGATCAGAAGAGAATGATTATGGATGAATTCAGAGCAGATGCTCCAGGTGGGTTGGATTGAGAATTTGATTAATAATTCCGTCTATTCCACCAAAGTCACATCATTCCTTTGACAGTTGGGCTGCGAATAAGGACATTTGTCTATAGAAGGAATAGCATGAGTTTTTAACAAACAAGAAATTCAACAAATAGAATTGGACGCATCATCTAAAATGTTAAATTTTCCTTTCACCTTAATTTTCGCAGCCAAATTTATTTCAGCTCCAGATAAAAGAGACAGCAGTTTCTTTTGTGGCTGATTACAACAGCTGAACATTCACTGAAGTTTGATGTGAGGAAGAACTTCCTCAGACATGAGATTGCCAGAGGCGATGATGGGAATCTACTTAAAAGGGTTATGTATTTAGTAGACAGCCTAGATTTTAAGACTAATTTATGTGCCCCGACCAGGCGCGGTGGTTCATGCCTGTAATCCCAGCACTTTGGGAGGCTGAGGCAGGTGGATCACCTGAGGTCAGGAGTTCAAGACCAGCCTGTCCAACATGGTGAAACCCTGTCTCTACTAAAAATACAAAAAAATTAGCTGGGCATGGTGGCGCATGCCTGTAATGCCAGCTACTTGGGAGGCTGAGGCAGGAGAATCGCTTGAACCAAGGAAGTGGAGGTTGCAGTGAGCAAGATCATGCCATTGCACTCCAGCCTGGGTGACAAACTCTGCCTCAAAAAAAAAAAAAAAAAAAAAAAAAATTATGTGCCCCATTGGAAGAAGTGAGATTGGGCCATCTCATGTCTCTCAGGAGCTCTGAGCCCTGGAGGTTTATGTTTTCTGCAATTATGAATTGTGATCCTTGATTAATTATGCTTTAATAATAAAATGGGTGACTACTGAAAACTGCTGAATCTGGGTAAGAATTTGGATAAAAAATAATAAATATATGTGCATAATTTATTCTGTTCAAGGTACTGAATAGTGAATTAGCTGGATTTGTTACTCAAAGAGAAAGACAGAATAAGAGAAGGTTGAAGGGAAAAATGACTGTACTAGAATGGTAGTCAAAAATGCAACAACAGACAGGTACAGAGGCTCACACCTGTAATCCCAGCACTTTGGGAGGCCCAGGTGGGCAGGTCACCTGAGGTCAGGAGTTCTAGACCAGCCTGGCCAACATGGTGAAACCCTGTCTCTACTAAAAATACAAAAATTAGCCAGGTATGGCAGTGGGTTCCTGCAATTCCAGCTACTCGGGAGGCTGAGGCAGGAGAATCACTTGAACCCAGGAGGCAGATGTTGCAGTGAGCCAAGATTCCACCACTGCACTCCAGCCTGGGCGACAGAGTGAGATCCTGTCTCAAAAACAAACACTATAAAACAACAACAGAAAAGCTATTAATAGTTTCCTAGGAAGGAAGAGTGAAGGGCTAGTTTAATTCCAGAGATGCGGACACAGTCCTGGGTCTCACCAGTTATTCTGTTTGGTAATTATCTTTTGAAACCTTTTAATATGCCTAGCACAGAGCTAAGTGCTATGAAGAAATGAAAGAAATAGAAGCAAAGTACTCCCCATGTGGTTAAATAACAAGACACTATATGACAAATGTCAAAGAGTGACTCAAACAATATGTCCTTTAGAATTTCAGAGAAATGGCATCAATGCAGGCTTTACAAATCAGCAAAAATCTTGGTAAGGGGGCAGAACTTGATGTAAGGCAAATTCTAAAAGTTGAGTAGGAATCAACTAGCTAGAACAAAATGTGGGGTTGTGGTAAATACAAAAATGTAAGAGGAGTGAAATAACTCATTTATTTATTTATATATTTATTTTCAGAGACAGAGTCTCACTCTGTCTCCCAGGCTGGAGTGCAGTGGCATGATCTCGGCTTATTGCAACCCCTGCCTCCTGGGTTCAAGCACTTCTCCTGCTTCAGCCTCCTGAGTAGCTGGGATTGCAGGCACCCATTACCACACCCAACTAATTTTTTTTATTGCTTTTTCTTGAGGCAGAGTCTCACTCTGTTGCCCAGGCTGGAGTGCAGTGGCGCCATCTCAGCTCACTGCAAGCTCTGCTTCCTGGGTTCACGCCATTCTCCTGCCTCAGCCTCCCGAGTAGCTGGGACTACAGGTGCCCACCACCATGCCCAGCTAATTTTTTGTATTTTTAGTAGAGATGGGGTTTCACCATGTTAGCCAGGATGGTCTTGATCTCCTGACCTCGTGATCTGCACACTTCGGCCTCCCAAAGTGCTGGGATTACAGGCGTGAGCCACCGAGCCTTGCCTAATTTTTGCATTTTTAGTAGAGACAGGGTTTCCCCACATTGGTCAGGCTGGTCTCAAACTCCTGACCTCATGATCCGCCCGCCTTGGCCTCCCAAAGTGCTAGGATAACAGGCATGAGCCACTGTGCGCAGCCTAATAATTTATTAAGATGGCCATAGGCCAAATATTCTGGGGCTGGAATGTGAGTGGAGATGTCACTCACCCTTTGTCACACAGCATTCCATGGTTCAGCCACAGCCTGCAGAATTCAAAGCAAGTGTGGATGTGTGTGTGTCTGCAGTGCCTTGCAAACAAGTGTGCATGCCTGTGGACATGTGACCCTAGAAGTTATTAATACATCTGGTTTACAAACTTAATTGTTCTTTTCTTTTATTTTTTTCTCTTGGTGGTCATCAATAACTGAAATTGGGCTAGATTCCTGGAAATTGGGTAAGTTCTCAGAAATCATTTATGCACTTTAGAATCTATGCCAAATTTAAAATCTTACAATAAAACAAAGAACAAAGCATGCTAAATTAGTTGTATAGTATAATATCAACCATATAAAATGCATAAAAAGTATACTAGAAGGAAATGTGCCTGAAGTTCACAATCTAAAAATTAACAATCATTGCCTCTTCCTTGTATAGATTAGGGAATGTTTTTTATTGTATTTTCCAGCCTGTACATAATAAAACAAGTAACATGCAATGCAAAGAAAACAAAATTAAACTTTACCAAATTTCAGTAACTCTTTGAAGTTTTTTTTTTTGTTTGTTTGTTTTTTTTTTTTTGAGACTTAGTCTTATTCTGTTGCAGTGGCATGATCTCGGCTCACTGCAACCCCTGCCTCTGGGTTCAAGGGATTCTCCTGCCTCAGCCTCCTGAGTACCTGAGATTACAGGCACCCCCCACCACACCTGGCTAATTTTTGTATTTTTAGTAGAGACAGGGTTTCACTATGTTGGCCAGGCTGGTCTTGAACTCCTGACCTCAGGTGATCCACTCACCTCGCCTCCCAAAGTGCTGGGATTGCAGGCGTGAGCCACTGCGCCCAGCTGAAGTTTAACGGTTTGAAAAAAATATTTCTCATCTCACTCTATCTTCTATGGGAGGCCAGACTGCAGATTGGCTACAGAAAAATCCCTTCAAAAGACGCTGTTATTACGTAGACTGGAGGTCACGGGGCAGGTCTGATCCACACATCCTTAGGCTCTGCTTCTCCTGGAAAACAAAAATAGCCTCTGATCCAGTGTTGCTTCTCCCATCACCAAACCTCAGCTTCTATTGCCAAACCCATCAAATAAGAGTGTCCAGTAGAAAAACTGGGCAGATGGGGGCACAGAAGGTGAAGACATCATTTCCCAAGCTAATGTTGCTGCTGGAACAATGTAAGTCTTGACTTTGACTTGGTTTGGTTTGGTTTGACATTGGTTTTGTTTTTCATCTTTGTCTCATGCTTAAAATGTGAAGGGCAAATATGATCCATAGAGTTAAGGTTTTAGGTTTTGTAGATGTTTTACTCCGTTTAAATGACAGCAGGTCATTTTGAAATGATCCCTCTGTAACAGCCTTCCAGATCCCATTTGATTGCACAGCATTGAGATAGATAGATTAGATAGATAGATAGATAGATAGATAGATAGATAGATAGATAGATAGACAGACAGACAGACAGATAGTTAGATAGAGTTTGGCTCTGTGTTCCCACCCATATCTCATGTCAAATTGTCATCCCCACATGTCAGGAGAGGGACCCAGTGGGAGGTGACAGGATCATGGGGGTGGATTTCCCCAGTGCTATTCTCATGATAGTGAGTGAGTTCTCACAAGATCTCATTATTATTATTATTATTGCAACAGAGTCTCACTCTGTCACCGCAGCTGGAGTGCAGTGGCATGATCTCGGCTCATTGCAACCTCTGCCTCCCAGGTTCAAGCGATTCTCTTGCCTCAGCCTCCTGGGTAGCTTGGATTACAGGCATGTCCCACCACGCCTGGCTAATTTTTGTATTTTTAGTAGAGACAGGGTTTCACCATGTTGGCCAGGCTGATCTCGCACTCCTGACCTCAGGTAATCCGCCTACCTTGGTCTCCCAAAGTGCTGGAATTATAGGATTGAGCCACTGTGCCCAGCCAGTTCTGACAAGATCTGATGGTTTAAAAGTGTGGCACTTCCCCCCACCTCCTGCCACCATGTAAGATGCATGCTTCCCCTTCCACCATGATTGAAAAGTTTCGTGAGGCCTCGTAGCCACACTTGCTGGTAAGCCTAAGGATCTCTGAGTCAATTACACCTCGTTTCTTTATAAATTACCCAGTCTCAGGTAGTTCTTTATAGCAGTGTGAGAACAAACTAATACACGTATAAATGGATTAGAGGCAGCACTGGCCTGAGTTGTGAAACTCTTCCCAGCCTGGTCCTGTGATTAGCTGGCTATATGACCTTGGACAAGCTGCTTTGCTTCTGTGGGCCATGGCTTCATATCTGTAGAAAAAAGAGCATGGACTTAGCTGTTGCCTGGGTCTCTCTAGCTCCAAGACTCTGGCTTTTGTTAGGAATGATGTTGATGGGCCATAGAACTGGTCCTGTGGAGAATCAGCTACATCTCTTACTAGGAACTTCTCATTCAGCCAGTTATTCCACTGCGGAGATAGTCCAGGACCATCAGGGCCATGCTAGACATTGGGAGGCTGCCTGTCAGGTGAACATGAGATTAAACTTATCTGTTCTCTTTCCTCCCTGAACATTGCTGAAGGTATATGCCCATCTTTAGGACTGTCTCGTGGAGAGGAAAAAGTTGTGCAGTGATTCCACCCTGCAGTTACCTAACTTGGCAGGGATCTCTGGGCAGTGAGTACTCACAGTACAGTCTCCACATCCCTAACCATGTGGTCCTCTCCTTCCCAAGGAACCTGGAGACCATCATCTCATTTCCTGGGGGAGAGAGCCTGCATGGCTTTATACTGGTGACTGCTTTGGTGGAGAAAGCAGCAGTGCCTGGGATAAAGGTACCTTCTCACCTTATAGCACCTTTTCTTTTTAAATGAGCTTGAGCTTCCCATTCTGCCTTTCCTGCAGTGGATTTCTCAATATGAATGAACATAGACCTTGTCCTGCTTAGTTCAAGTCTGAGAGAAGAGATCTAAGCTCTAGGCCACCGTATTTGCTCCCTTTTCTCAATTCCCATAAAATTTGGAAAGGACCTTTTCTCCATTCAACAAACAGGCATTGTTTTGGGCAATGGGAAATTGGATCTAACAAGACAGACATTTTCCCAGCCCTGACAGAAGCTCATGATGGATACAGTGGTTGAAGATGGATTAACGTGGATTACGGGTGTGAGCCACTGCACTGGGCCTCAAACTGGAAATTCTTCAGGAGTCAGACAGGTACCAGGAAGGCTGGATAGAAGACAAAAGACAGTGATGCAGCCTGTGATCAGCTACAGCGTTAATGCCTTGCCTAAAAATATTTCAGTTAGATTTTTGCCTTCCCTCGCTACCTCCCCCAACTGCTTTTTTTGTTTGTTTGTTTTTTGAGATGGAGTCTTGCTCTGTCCTCAGGCCAGAGTGCAATGGCATGGTCTCAGCTCACTGCAACCTCCGCCTGCCAGGTTCAAGCGAATCTCCTCCCTCAGCCTCCTAAGTAGGGCATGCCACCATGCCTGGCTAATTTTTGTATTTTTAATAGAGACAGGGTTTCACCATGTTGATCAGGCTGGCCTCAAACTCCTGACCTTGTGATCCACTTGCCTCGACCTCCCAAAGTACTGGGATTACAGGTGTGAGCCACCGTGCCCAGCCAACACTACCTCCCTTGATAAGCATATGTTGAGCACCTACTGTGTCCTCAATGGGGTGACCCATTGCTGGTATATTATAGCACTTTCTTTCTCTCTCAATAGTTAAACTCCATGGTTACTTTAGTTTTCATCCATGTGTTTAGTGCATTGGAAGACACAGAATCAAATATCGGCCTTCTAAATATAGTTCAGACGAAGTAGAGACTCAAGGAAGACAAGGAAGTCTTCCCAGCAGAGGGGGTTCTAGAGCTGGGGGCTCTGTAGAATCTGTCTGTGTATTAGTCCATTTTCACGCTGCTATAAACATACTACCTGAGACTGGGTAATTTATAAAGGAAAGAGGTTTAATTCACTCATAGTTCTGCATGGATGGGGAGGCCTCAGGAAACTTACAACCGTGGAGGAAAGTGAAGGGGAAGCAAGAACTTCTTTACAAGGCAGCAGGAGAGAGAGAGAGCAAAGGGGGGAGCTGCCAAACACTTTTTTACCATCAGATTTTGTGAAAACTCTCCCTCGTATCATGAAAAGAGTATGGGAGAACCCGCCCCCATAATTCAATCACCTCCCGCCAGGTCCCTCCATTAGCATGTGGGGATTACAATCCAAGATGAGATTTGGGTGGGGACACAGAGTCAAACCACTTAAATCTGACTTTATATGAGACTTTTTCGGAGCAAGGATGCCCCAGTTGGAAATGCAGAAGTAGAACTGATCATAATATGTGACAAATCTGAGAGACGAAAGGAGTAAAATAATAGTACTCAGGCCCTTGGGAGGTGCAAGAAGTAACTGTCAGCTGAAATTCCTGAAACACAAAACTAGGGGTCTGTCTGGGAGGTCCCCAGGGAGCTTCTGGCTGTCAGGCTGACACCACAGTGGATCTAGCTTAGGATGTTCCCAGGAAGTTCTGACAAACTGTCCAGTCCTCCTCTGGGTTCCCACAGTATGAAGCTTACTCTGCCCGCATGGACTTTAAGGAAGTGCTAATAAGTTGTATACATGAATCTCATTCCCAGGCTCTTGTTCAGGCCGTGAATGCTATCTTGCAGCCCAACCAGGAGGCCCTGCTCCAAGCCCTGCAGCGACTGAGACTGTCTATTCAGGACATCACCAAAACCTTAGGACAGATGCACAGTAAGATGCCTCCCATGCTCCTGCACAATCCCCCAGGGGTCCTGGGCTCTGCTTGGGGAAAGGGGACCTGGAGACCAGGCATGTCCTGAAGGGGTGACGATACATTCATCCACCAGATGACGCTGATGGACGATCTTTCTTTTAGGTTAAGCGCATGTTATCTTGGAGAGCTATTGTCACAGCTTTGTATTCTCCCTCTCCTTTATATTCTCCCGTGATTAAGATGGTTTCCCTTCTGCAGTGGCCAGACATTTCTTAGGCATGTTGAGGTCTTGCCTGAAGCTTGAGAGGAGGGGATGGGATGCACAGCAATGTTGGTTGCGCATGCCCCATCCCGCAGTGTTACGTACGGCAGAGAATTTGTCTACACTCTCTAATGCCCCTTTTATTCTAACCTCCTCTGTTGGTTCCTGAGATGTCTGACCTTGGTTTTAAGCCTTGTCTAATGGAAGGCCTGTGCTCCCTTTCTGTAGCTAGGGCAGGCTGAGTTGTCAAAAGTAAGTTGTCAGAATCAAAATGGAGTCACTTGTGTTGAAGAAAAAATTTTAAACCTTGACAAATAGAGCTGGGGAAGGCTATAAAGAGAGAGCTCCCATGCGTAAATGCTTGATAACAAAATCTTTTCCAAAGGACTGAAAAAGTCACCACCTTGCACAAAGGCCATCACACCTTACACACACCCAAAAATACTTACACAATGGCATCTGCCCAGCAACTGCCTTTCCAACGTTGGCCTTGTGCCACCCTTTTATTGATGCCCATAGCCAAGGATAATGATCTCAAAACATTTATGTAATTGTCCTCATTTTTCCTTTAAAAACATGTGTCTTCCTTTATCTCTCTGAATACCCACATGGTTTATTGCGGCACACGTATTCCCATTGTAATGCCCTACACCAGAATAAATATCCTGTTCCATTAGGGAGCCTCTCCCTGTTACTCTGGTTAACACAGGCATGGTCAGTTACGGGGCCCAAACTTCCTGGACCGGTTGCAAATCTTATTCTGGTTATTGCATTCAGTTTCCAAAATCTGGGAGGCTCTTCAAATTCTTCTCTCAGAGCAATCTGAAGAACGTATTAGGAGGGTGTGAGAGAGGAGTGCGATTTCCTAACAAGAGAAAACCAGAGTCTAAGTATCCTTTTCCCTGAATCCTGCTGAAATCCCTGAAAGAAAGATTCTGGGAAAAGAGAGTGTTTATAGGAAGCAGGACAGCAGGGAGGAAGAAAGACGCTAGGTGGTGCCGAGTTTTATTATCCTGTATTTAAAAAGTAAATATAATTTGTCATCCCAGCCTCTCAGTACTAGCAGAAATCTATGTGAAGTCATAGGATTAGGTATTATTTCCATTCCACTTCCTGGTTTTATATTTTATATTTTTATTTTCTCTATTTCCTTGAATTTTAATTTTAAAGCCCTCATGATCACATCAGTAGGCCTTCCGCCAAACCAGTCCCCTAAGTTGTATGGTGGCTTTGCCAAGCTGAAATGAGATGAGATGTGTTTTAGCTTTGCCAAGAAAGCCTAATATCCATCACTCAGGATATCAAGGCTATTAGGGAGATAGTGCAGGTGTCTTCAGATCACGTGGATGAGCACAAGGAAGTAATTTTGGAAGATTATGAGAAACCTTCCACCAGGTCCCAGTACATGTAGCAGTAAGACGGTGCACTCAGTGTCTGACTGTCACAGGCTTTCCTAGGGCTCACTTTCAGACTCACTTTTGTGTGTATATGTGTGTGAGATGGAGTCTCACTCAGTCACCCAGGCTGGAGTGCAGTGGCGCGATCTCGGCTCACTGCAACCTCTACCTCCTGGGTTCAAGCGATTCTCTTGCCTCAGTCTCCCTAGTAGCTGGGATTATAGGCAGGCACCACCATGCCCAGCTAATTTTTGTATTTTTAGTAAAGATGGGGTTTCGCCATGTTGGCCAGGCTGGTCTGGAACTCCTAACCTGAGGTGATCTGCCCACCTCGGCCTCCCAAAGTGCTGGGATTACAGCTGTGAGCCACTGTGCCCAGCCCAGACTCACTTCTTAGGCCCAGGCCAACCCGCTGTGCTCTCCTGCTCAGCCTCTGCAGGAGGTCTCATTGTCTGAGGAGGTCCCAGGGCTACTGCCCTTGTTTTCCCAAAAGGCACATTTTCCCAAGCAGACATAATTTCGTTTCAATGTTTTACTCCTAGTCACATTCATCTATATGGAGAAACAGCTGAATGGATTGGACTGCATTTTCTAAGGATGGCCCCATGCCATCCTGCACGCTCCTCCACAGTGTGGCCTGGGCATTCCTTTCATCCAGGGGTGGACTCTGTGCTCCTGCTTGTGATATGCGTGTCGCCAATATAATGTAGTAGAGGGAATAGCACCGACTTCTGAGGCAAGACTAGAAAAGGTGATGCAGGTTCTACCTTGTGTCCTGAGCCGCTAGGTAAAAAGTCCACCTACCCTGACACCACTATGCTGTGCAAATGACAAAGGCAAACCACATCAAAGAGCCATGTGTGGGTTCCCCAGTTGGCTTCAGCCCAGGAGTCAAGGTGCCTTCAGATGGTTCTGGGCTCCCACCCCAACTTATGTCCCATCTTGAAGTCTTCCCAACTGAGGCACCAGCCCTGTGGAGCAGAGACAAGCCATTGCCAACTTGTCTCGTCCAGACTCCCCATCAGCAGAACACAGTGGTTGCTTCACGCCCCTATGTTTGGAGTGGTTTCTTTTTTTTTTTTTTTTTTTTTTTTGAGACGGAGTCTCGCTCTGTCCCCCAGGCTGGAGTGCAGTGGCCGGATCTCAGCTCACTGCAAGCTCCACCTCCCGGGTTCACGCCATTCTCCTGCCTCAGCCTCCCGAGTAGCTGGGACTACAGGCGCCCGCCACCACTCCCGGCTAATTTTTGTATTTTTTTAGTAGAGACGGGGGTTTCACGTGTTAGCCAGGATGGTCTCGATCTCCTGAACTCGTGATCCGCCCGTCTCGGCCTCCCAAAGTGCTGGGATTACAGGCTTGAGCCACCGCGCCCGGCGTTTGGAGTGGTTTCTATGCAGCAATAGTAACCGCAAGAAATGAAGTTATAAAAATAGTAACAAACACTAGAAATTGCAAGATTTAAGGAATCACATGAACGCTCCAGGCATTGCCTCTGGTTTGTAATTATTAACTTTCTTCTGCATGATAAATAGAGCTTGGCTAGACTTTTTCCCTCTGCTTCCATTCCCCAAAATGGAGCATACCAAACAATAGCTTCTTTTCGAGCCCAACTTTAGCAAGAGTCATGAGCTTGAATCCCTTCATCCATAACTACTTCCGTCCAGGCATGTAGACCCCTTCACACTCAGGGCTGAGTAGAAAACGCCCGTTGCAGACTGCAGTGGCATTTTGGAGAGCCACCCTCCCGGTACCTGAATCCCAAGTCCTTTTCCAGCTTTTCTCAGTTTTGTACCGTGCTCACTTCTGAGTGGAAGACAGAACCAGCCCGGTCTATTTTCATAAACTGCCCCCATAAGGCAGAAGTCCATACGGTACTAGAAACAACCAAATCTATGTCAGCCTGCCACCACCTGCTGCCTGTCAACCGTGTGTGTCTGCAGGAGCTGCGTCCAGTCCTTCTTTGGAACTGGTTTCCAGGGACTCAGCCAGTTCTGAGTTTTCTGACTCATTGGAAGATTAAACTATTTTCAGACTTTCGAGTGCTCAGATTTTTAAGAGATGTGGTTTTTTTTTTGTTTGTTTGTTTGTTTGTTTTTTCTTTTTCTTTTTCTTTTTTTTTTTTTGGCATGCTTACTGATAGACCCTGTTCTCTAGAAAGTAATGTTCTTCTCGGAAAAGGTGAAGGATACTTTTCTCCCCCAAAAGTCATGGAAATGTTTGCCTTTATTTACTTCCAAATTAACAGAATCTCCAGCTTTTGCTTGACCCATTGGCACATTGGCAGTGTTAAGAATTTTTTCTTTTAGCAGTAATGAGGAGTTGAGGGTTTCTTTCTAACAATTTAGTGTATGCATTTAAATCAGATTTCTTATTGAGTAAATTGGGGCTAAGGTTTAGTGTGAAATTCTGCTACTGTTCCCTTCTCATTAGTTCACTTGATATCATGGAAAGATTTTCCATCTTAGCCTGGGAACTTATTTTGTCTAAACTCAATTGGAAAGTAATTAACACTGAGATTCTTCTTTAATACATTCTATATGATAATAAAATCATACAAACATTTCTTTCTTTTTCTTTTTGACCTAGAAAAGATGTTCACAGCCCAGACATGGTGGCTCAAGCCTGTAATCCCAGCACACTGAGAGGCCAAGGTGGGTGGATCACATGAGGTCAGGAGTTCGAGGGCAGGGTAACCAACATGGTGAGACCCCATCTGTAGTAAAAACATAAAAATTAGCTAGGCATGGTGGCGCATGCCTGTAATCCCAGCTACTCAGGAGGCTAAGGCAGGAGAATCACTTGAACCTGGGAGGTGGAGGTTGCAGTGAGCCGTGATCCTGCCACTGCACTCCAGCCTGGGCGACAGAGTGAGACTCTGTCTCAAAATAAATAAATAAATAAGAGATGTTCACAATATATTGTTAAGTGAAAAAAGCAGGTTACAGAACTTGCATAATATGAGCACATTTTGATAAAAATATACATATTTAGCAAAAAAGGATAAATGATGTTTATTAAAATATTTACATTGATTATTTCAACACAGAGGATGGTAGTTGATTTTACTTAACTTCTTCCCTCCTTTTTTTCAATTTGAACTTTCTATAATGAAGATTGTTTCTTTTTTTGTTTTTCTGGGATGGAGTTTTGCTCTTGTTGCCCAGGCTGGGGTGCAGTGGCGGGATCTTGGCTCACTGCAACCTCCGCCTCCCTGGTTTAAGTGATTCTTCTGCCTCAGCCTCCCGAGTAGCTGGGAATACAGGCATGCGCCACCACACCCAGCTAATTTTTTGTATTTTTAGTAGAGACAGGGTTTCTCCATGTTGGTCAGGCTGGTCCTGAACTCCTGACTTTAGGTAATCTGCCTGCCTCAGCCTCCCAAAGTGCTGGGATTACAGGCGTGAGCCACCATGCCTGGCCTGATTATTTTTTAAATAGGGTTAGAAAGTGAGGAAGTTATTAAACTCCAATTAGCCCAAATATGCCCCAGAGGGTCCTTCTGGCAGAGTAAATGTCTCTGTTCAGCCTGAATCTGGGAAATTGTTCCTACCTTACAAACTGGAGTATCCTTCAGAAATGTCATTCACTCAAACTTCCTTTTAGGCAGACTGCATAATAGCAATTTTTGATATTAACTATTAAAAAAAAAGTTCAGATTAATTAACACCAAAAGAATAATTGAGAAAATACAAATCCTCACTTTAAAAAAGAAACAACCAAAGTAAATACTAAAAAATTATACCATGTTATATTATCTAAGCTTAGTTTACTGCAAAGATCAAGAACACACTAGCAGTTGACGGCTTCTACTCACACTGTTCATAGCCACTGTTCCAGCCATTCCCTCACCCATGCAAAAGGTCTGTACACACAATGATGCCTGATGGTACACTAGGAACCTTCACATTTCAATTAAAAGGTAAAATGAGAAGATTTACCATCAGCCTATAAAATTCTTTTTCTTCTTCTTCTTCTTCTTTTTTTTTTTTTTTTTTTTGAGATGGAGTCTCGCTCTGTTGCCCAGGCTGAAGTGCAGTGGCGTGATCTCGGCTCACTGCAACGTCTGCCTCCCAGGTTCAAGTGATTCTCCTGCCTCAGCCTCCCAAGTAACTGGGATTACAGTTGTGCACCATCACACCTGGCTAATTTTTTGTATTTTTACTAGGGACAGGGTTTCACCATATTGGCCAGGCTGGTCTTGAACTCCTGACCTCAAGTGATCCATCTGCCTCGGCCTCTCAAAGTACTGGGAATTACAGGCGTGAGCCACCGCATCCAGCCTAAAATTCTTCTGAAGGGTAATAGTACTTGAAGATATGGTTTGAAGAAAAAGTTATATACTTACTGAGAGGGCACCATTTTACAAGCACTAGAACTACATTAAACTTAAATGAATTCCAACACTCTTAATAATGTAACTCAATAACAAGTCTAGAGTTAACAAAAGCTCCAATAACTAAAACTACATTAACAGGCACAATGAACATTGTAAACACCGTTAATCGGCAATAAGTTTAATAGGCCAGACAATATTTGCTTCTGCATTCACATTTACTCAGTTATACTGTTGAAAAATGGTGCTGCTCGAGCTATGAATGCTTTACAAAGGAAATCATTTTAATAAATACAGTATATGCTAAAACTCTAACTAAACTAACATGCAAGATATATAACCAGGACAAATACAAATTCGCAATACAAACAACTTGTATTCAAAATGAACCCTACCTTTATATTTTATTAAAAGGGCAGACTTTATGAATTAACCCAGCTGCTTCCTGAATTACAAAAGTGGCACGACTCAATATGAAAGTAAGAGACTGTCTACAAATTTCTGACGTAATAAATTGTAATACACAATGCATGCAGGAGTCTTATAGAAGAATAAACTCTCCTAGGAAATAAAAATATTTTATACTTTTAAAATCCAAAGTTAAAAAAAAAAAATCATTGCCAGATGCGTTGACTCACGCCTGTAATCCTAGCACTTTGGGAGGCCGAGGCAGGATCACTTGAGCCCAGGAGTTTGAGACCTGCCTGGGCAACATAGCAAACCCCATCTCTACAAAAAAATACAAAAATTAGATGGGAATGGTGTTGAGTGCCTGTGGTTCCAGCTACTCAGGAGGCTGAGGTGGGAGGATGCACCTCAAGGCTGCAATGAGCCAAGGTCACACCATTGCACTGAAGCCTGGGGACAGAGTGAGACCTTGTCTCAATCAATCAATAAATAAATATCATTTATGAAAAAGATTCTCTAGTCAGAATTAACACCTCAACTAGTCAAGCATCAGGAAGTTACATTACAGCTACTTAATATACAAAGGGATACCTTTTTCACCAGTCATTGTCTTCTGGTATTTCTATTCCAGAATCACACACTCTCACTTCCCTAAATTCCTCACCCCATCATTTCTTCAGAGCCTGGAAACAGAATTTGTCGAACACCAGAAATCTCTTGCTATGGTGGTATATAAACCATAACATTTGTTGTTGCCCAGCGGCAGGTATGAAGCCGGCTGGTGACTGGCTAGCAAATGCCTATTCTGTAAGCTCCTCACTTAGCCCATCTGTAGCTCTGACTTCTCTACCAATTCCCTTCTCTCTTTTCATAGCCTCTCTGAGTTTCTGAAGGGATAATTTCAGAGGTTCCACATAACTGTCGAAGCCTACGGCAGACACGGCAAAGAGAAGATCCTCTCCACTGGTCATTTCCGTTTCTCTTGGGGGCATCTTTCAGTTACCTCAGGTGTTATAAAGCTGATGAACGCACATACACATTCTTGAACACTTTCTTGGGCATTTCCCGTTTGAGATATGGCATGTTTCATTATCCCAGTGACATGTGCAATCAAAAAATGTATATTTTGTTCTCTGCAACTTTCTTTTGAACCATTTGTATCTTCATGACCATTCATGCTGTCCTCACTGTCATCATGAGGCTGTATAACATAATGACTCCTCCAGTGCAGTCTTCGGAAATTCCCGGTGCAGAAGCACATGTCATACAGCGGTCCCCATTCATCTCCAGTGCAGCTCTGGCTGGCTCCCATGTCTGATCAGCTGTTTGGTTGGACAGAAAATGACTGCAAGGGAACCAGTTCCAGTGTGGAGCTCTGCTTCCAGGACTCAGATTCCCCTCCCTCCCATGTTAATGCTTTTTTTCTTCTTCTTCTTAATTTTTTTTTTTTTTTGGACAGAGTCTTGTTCTGTCACCCAGGCAGGGCAATGGTATGATCTCGGCTCACCTCTGCCTCCTGGGTTCAAGCATTTCTTGTGCCTCAACCTCCTGAGTAGCTGAGATTACAGGCGTGCACCACCACACCCAGCTAATTTTTTTGTATTTTTAGTAGAGATGGAGTTTTGCCCTGTTGCCAAGACTGGTCTCAAACTCCTGAGCTCAGGAAATCTGCCTGCCTTACCCTCCCAAAATGCTAGGATTACAGGCGGGAGCCACCATGCCCAGCCCCATGTTAATGCTTCTAAAGTTTGTCCTCACTCCTTTAGAAATTGCTTCAGTACATCCTTTAAGACTTCCTCTAGTGAGTGGCTGCTGTTGGTAAACTCTCCCCTCCAAAAGTTGCCTTATTTCTCCTCAATTCCTGAAGGATATTTTTGCTAGCAGCTATATTCTTTTAAATGTTGAATATATCAGTACAATAGCTTCTGGTTTCCATGGTTGCTATTGAGATGTTAACTGTCGGTTTATCTTTCTCCCCTGACTACATGTACAAGTTTCTCTGTATCTGTCTACTTTTTGAGTTGTTCAATTTGTTGGCCTTAGGCTTCGTTCTCCTTCTTCTTCTTCTTAATTTTTTGAGACGGAGTCTTGCTGTGTTGCCCAGGCTGGAGTACAGTGGTGCGATCTTGGCTTGATGCAACCTCTGCCTCTCTGTTCAAGCGATTCTCCTGCCTCAGCCTACCGAGTAGCTGGGATTACCAGCACCCGCCAACACGCCAGGCTAATTTTTGTATTTTTAGTACAAACAGGATTTCACCATGTTGGCCAGGTTGGTCTCAAACTCTTGACTTCAGGTGATACACCGCCTTGGTCTCCCAAAGTGCTAGGATTACAGGCATGAGCCACCACACACGGCCAAAATTGTTAAACTTTTTATTTTCTTCCTCAAGAGGATGAGAAGAAAGGTCAATTGTAAGCTTTAGAAGTCTTGCCCAATAGCCAATCTGAGAATATTCTCCATAAACATTCACTAGAAGCAGCCAGTGACCAAGGGTTGCTTTTGGTAAGAAGAATTGATTGTTGGGGTCAGGAATGGAAGGAAAGCATACTTCTCCTTAGATACTTCGTTGAACTTTGTAAATTGTGTGCCAAATGCACATCGTACCTAGACTTCATAGATTAATTTCTTTAAAAATAATCAAAGATAATTTTTTAAAGACTTATTTAATTTAAGGTGATTATAAAACATCCAGTAGAAATATGAGGCTTTAAAGTAGGAACTGGCCAGGTGTGGTGGCTCATGCCTGTAGTCCCAACACTTTGAGAGTCTGAGGCAGGAAGATTGCTTGAGCCTAGATGTTTGAGACCAGCCAGGACAATATGGCAAGACCCTATATCTACCAAAAAAAAAAAAAAAAAAAAAAAAAAAAAAAAGGCTGGGGATGGTGATTCATGCCTGTAATCCTAGCACTTTGGGAGGCTGAGGCGGGTGGATCACCTGAGGCCAGGAGTTTGAGACCAGCCTAACCAATATGGTGAAACCCCGTCTCTACTAAAATTACAAAAATTAGCTAGGCTAAGTAGTCCCAGCTACTTTGGATACTGGGGCAGGAGAATCACTCAAACCCAGGAGGTGGAGGTTGCCATGAGTCAAGATTGCACCACTGCACTCCAGCCTGGGGGACAGAGCCAGACTCCGTCTGAAACAACGACAACAACAATAACAAAAAAGAGAAAGAAAAAGAAAAATTAGCTGGGTGTGGTGGTGCATGTGCCTGTAGTCCCAGCTACTTGTGTAGCTCATGTGCGAAGATCACTTGAACAAAGGAGGTTGAGGCTGCAGTGAGGAATGATGGCGCTACTGCACTCCAGCCTGGGTGACAGAGCCTGTCTCAAAATCAATCAATTAATAAAAGTGAGAATGGCACAAAAGAGATACCATTTGGTGGTCATGACCATGGCTTGTCTAGTTCAATCTGCTGGAGTGGATTGTGCATCTGCAATGCCTTGCCCTGTGTGTCAGTAATGAAGCATTGGCCACGTGACTTTTTGAGTGGGTTGGTAGTTAGTGAACGTTAAGAATGTCATGTAAAAAGACTGGAGTCATTCTGAGTGTGAGGTTTTACAGCACTGACTCAAAGCAATGATTTTCTGAGTTTTGCATTGTTTAAAAGCTACTTCCCAGTGTAAAACCTAAATTTCTGCTCCTGAAAAGTTTAAAAAGCAAGTTTCCTGCGGTTTCCTCAATAAAATAATAATAATACTAATGGCACAAAATTTTCAGGAGATGAAGGTAAATTAATCAAGAGCAGACATTATATTTTCCTTGAGATTCATGTGGGTTTAAAAGGGAAAGCTACCTGACCAATATGTTTTGTGTTTTGCTGGACAATGAGAACAGGGACATTGGAAGACATCTGGCCAGGCACTAAATGGAGCTGCCATTTGGGCAGAAGTTTAATCCTTGGTATCATTTTTCTACTTCACTAGAAAGTCCCATGGAAGGAAAAGCCACATGGGGAGGCTTCATCACGTTTATGTGTAGATCTTCTGGGTTCCCTGCAGGATAATGTCATTGGCTTTTAGGAACCACCCTTCTTAGCCAAAATGCACACATTACATGTGAAAGCAAGGGTTCTCCTCCTTCACCAGCTCCGTGCTGGTAGAGGAGGAAGTTCTCTACTTCATATTCTCTCAACAGTCTTCAGCGTCAGCTCCCACAATACACTGATATTCTTCAAGATAAATCAGCTGGGAGTATGAAAAGAATATCAGATTCAGAAGCAGAATATCTAGCTCTAACTCCATTAATAGCTGTATAACCATTATAACTATGCTGTATGCTATTCTGGGTCCTATTTTCTTGTGTGTTGTTGTTGTTGTTTGTTTGTTTTTTATTTGTTGTTTTGTTTTTGAGACAAGGTCTTGCTTTGTTGCCCAGCCTGGAGTACAGTGGCACAATCATGATCATAGCTCATTGCAGCCGCAGCTTCCAGTTCCTGGGCTCCCACAATCTTTCCACCTCAACCTCCCAAAGTGCTGGGATTACAGGGAGGAGCCACCATGCCCAACTTCTATTCTTTTTAAAAATCAAATATTTAATTATATAGAATATGGAATATATAAGTTGAATATATAGAATAATTGGAAAATAAACACCCTCATATCCAACTTTTACCTTAAGAAACAGATTATTACCAAAAACTGTTGCAACCTTTTGTGTTGTTTTGATCTTCATTCTCCCAAAACATTTCTTCCAGGTGTCATCATCTTGATTATTATATTAATCATCCTCCTTCACTTTTGTATGCTTTTGCTATTACAAAAGTATTCCTAAACAGCATATTTTCATATTATTTTGTTTTGTATGGTTTTGAAGCTTGTCTAAAAAAATTAAAATGTATGAGTTTCTTCCTACAATTCTCCTATTTCACTAAGGGTCATCCACATTAGTCGAATAGACATAGCACATTTTCACCACTATACAGCATCATTTTGTACAAGTAGACTACAGTTTACTTATTCTCCATTTATTTCTGTTTGTTTGTTTGTTTGTTTTGCTATGAAAAGCGATATCGTTACATATGCTCATGCCCATAGCTACAAGTTTACATATTCAGGTTTTCTGTAGAGTGGACACCGGGGAGTAGAATTGTTCGGCAGGACTGTATGTGCATCTTTAATTTTACTGGCCAACACCAAATTGTTCTTCACAATGTTTGAACTAAGTTGAAATTCCACCTCCCCATCACATTTAGTGTTGTCAACTTCATTTCTTCATTCACTAATTCATTAATTCAGTCTTTTATTTATTTGTTTATTGCTAGTCTGGTAGGTGTATAATGGTGCTTCATCATGGTTTTACTTTGCATTTCTCTGATTTTCCTTTTAAATTTTTTTAAAATTATTTTTATATAGAAACAGGGTCTCACTATATTGCCCAGGCTGGTCTTGAACTCCTGGCTTCAAATGATCCTCCCACCTTGGTCTTTCAAAGTACCCAGATTGATTATAGGCGTGTGCCACTGTGTCCAGGTGATCCGCCTGCCTCGGCCTCCCAAAGTGCTGGGGTTACAGGCGTGAGCCACCGTGGCTGGACGTCTTTCCTCATTTGTATGTTAAATAGGCTTTTATCTTACCTGTTGGTTTTAGTAAGACTTTTGGACACTCTGGAGGCCGATTTTTGTTAATTATATGTGTTGCAAATGTTATGGTTCGTCTTATGCCTTTTGAAAGTAAAAGTTCTTAATTTCAATATAGTCAACCTATCAATCATTTGTAAAAGTTTGTGGTTTAAGAGGTCTTGCATAAGGTATTATTCCATCATCATCAGTCAGAAATACATTTTTTTTTTTTTTTTTTTTTTGAGACAGAGTCTCATTCTGTTGCCCAGGCTGGAGTGCAGTGGCTCAATCTGGGCTCACTGCAACCTCTGCCTCCTGGGTCCAATGATTCTCCTGCCTCAGTCTCCCAAGTAGCTGGGATTATAAGCATGCGCCACCACACCAGGCTAATTTTTGTATTTTTAGTAGAGACAGGGTTTCACCATTTTGCCCAGGCTGGTCTTGAACTCCTAAACTCAAGTGATCCACCCACCTCAGCCTCCTAAAATGCTGGGATTATAGGTGTGAACCACCAGGCCTGGCTCATAAATACATGTTTATGTATTTTCTTCTAAAGTTGTTTTGTCTTTCATTTTTAAGTTTTTAATTCACATATAATTACCACTTACTACTTATAATTATCTGTAAGTAGTATAAGAAATAAATTATAATTCCCTCCTAGGAATAAGCACAAACCTGCAATATTAGCACAGTCTTATGTCATTTTTTCTAAAATGAATGGATGTGTTTTCTAGGCTCTCTGTTCTGTTTCATTGTCTGTCTTTCCCTGCAACAATATCATCTGCCTTAAACACTCTAGTTTTATGGTATTCCTCGTTTTCAAGTAGAGCAAACCGTCACCTGGCTTTTCTCCTCCAGCATCGCTTGTGCTATCCTGGACTAGGACCTTCATAGAGACTGTTAGAATCATCTAGCCAAGTTCCATTTTAAAAATCTATGTCGGAGCTGGATGCAGTGGCTCACACCTGTAATCCCAGCACTTTGGGAGGCCGAGGCGGGTGGATCACTTGAGGTCAAGAGTTTGAGACCGGCCTGGCAAACATGACAAAATCCCTTCTCTACTAAAAATACAAAAATTAGCTGGGTGTTAGGCGCCTGAATTCCAGCTACTCGAGAGGCTGAGGCAGGAGAATTGCTTGAACCCTACAGGTGGAGGTTGCTGTGAGCCGAGATTGTGCCACTGCACTCCAGCCTGGGTGACAGAGTGAGACTCCATTTCAAACTAAACTAAACTAAACTAAAATAAAAATCTATTTCGGAAATTTTGCTCAAATTTTATTAAATGTCTACATTAATTTAGAGAAAAATGACATGATTTTGATATTCTATTTAATATTTCTGTATTATGAATAAGGCAAATAGAGAGGTAGAGAATAGCATAAAATAGTAACTAAAATTCCTGGGTGAACCACCTCAAATCATTTCTTCATATTGCTGAATATTCTTCTTTTGTCCCATGCCCTGAAATATATCCAGACAGAGAACTCTTCTCTTCAATACATTTCTTCTTTTAGATATTCGTATTGAGTTTTCCTGCCCATGAATATGGTATAAGAGAATATATACCTTTGGGAGGCCGAGGTGGATGGATCACCTGAGGTCAGGAGTTTGAGACCAGCCTGGCCAACATGGCAAAATCCCATCTCTACAAAAAACACAATAATTAGCCAGGCATGGTGACATATGCCTGTAGTCCCAGCTACTCAGGAGGCTGAGGCAGGAGAATTGCTTGAACCTAGGAGGCGGAGGTTGCAGTGAACTGAGATCATCATGCCACGGCATTGCAGCCTGGGCGACAGAGCGAGACTCCGTCTCAAAAAAAAATTAAAAAAAGAAAATATATCCTTTCATTTACTAGTTTTTTCTTCAATTTCTTTCAAGCTAAGGGGCTTACCTATCTTCTGCTTTATTCATAGTTACTTGATATTTTTGTTTCTAATAAATATGGTATCTTTCGATTTTACCGCCTCTTACCTGTTCATTGCCAGTTTCAAAAATGATATTGATATTTGAATATTAACCTTAAATCTAGCACCTTGGTAAATACTATTATTCATTCTAATAATTATTAGTAGATCCTATGTATTTTCTATTTATAAATTATATTGTTTGAGTGGAATGCTTTGCTTCTTCATTTATAAAATTTACAACTTTTATCTCTTTTTAGTATTTTTTTCTTATTCTCCTGGCTAGGACCTCTAACACAGTATTGAGTGGAAGTGCTGATCTTTGTTTAGTTTCACATTTAAAGAAAAGGTTGTTTTTAATATCTCACTGTTAAGCATAATAATGCACTGTAGGCTTTCTGTGGATTCCTTTTATCCATTTAAGAACATCTCCTCTTATTCCTAATTAGCTGAAGTTTTCTGCGTGTTTGTTTTAATCGTAAATGGATTTCTTACATCTACTGAAACCATTTTACATAAAAGATATTTCACACCTATTGAAATGGTCATTTCGTTTTTCCTCCTTTAATATGTTAAGTTGGACAAAATATTAAAGTATTGCCCGTCATTCTGCTTCAGCAAAAAGTAGTAGTGTTTTTAGCAGTTTTGGTGAAAAGAGAGCATCAAATAAGAAAGACATAGAAGTAGGACCCAGTAAAAATCTAGCGCACGGGGCATTGCCACATGTGAGCAGACAGAATGTGGTACCACCAAGGAGCATCTGGAGGGCTGGAGGCTGAAGGAAGATGAGTCACCCAGGCTCGTGGACACTTCAGAGAAATTAGGGAGCAGGAAGAAGAAATAGGATCAAAGACTATGTATGATGGTTGGAAAAGGAAGTTGATGGTATGGAGATGTTATCATTTGGGTCTCACATAAAGATGTAGATAGATAGATGATAGATAGATAGATAGATAGATAATAAGTAGATGTTATTATTTAGTCCTCACATAACAGATGTAGATAGATAGATTAGATAGATAGATAGATAGATAGATAGATAGATAGATAGATAATAAGTAGATGTTATTATTTAGTCGTCACATAACAGATGTAGATAGATAGATTAGATAGATGATAGATAGATAGATAGATAGATAGATTAGATAGATAGATAGATAGATAGATAGATAGATTAGATAGATGATAGATAGATAGATAGATAGATTAGATAGATAGATAGATAGATAGATAGATAGATAGATAGATAGATAGATAGATAGATAGATAGATTAGATAGATGATAGATAGATAGATAGATAGATAGATTAGATAGATGATAGATAGATAGATAGATAGATAGATAGATTAGATAGATAATAGATAGATAGATAGATAGATAGATTAGATAGATAGATAGATAGATAGATTAGATAGATGATAGATAGATAGATAGATAGATAGATAGATAGATTAGATAGATGATAGATAGATAGATAGATAGATAGATAGATAGATAGATAGATTAGATAGATGATAGATAGATAGATAGATAGATAGATAGATAGATAGATTAGATAGATGATAGATAGATAGATAGATAGATAGATAGATAGATTAGATAGATGATAGATAGATAGATAGATAGATAGATAGATTAGATAGATAATAGATAGATAGATAGATAGATAGATTAGATAGATAGATAGATAGATTAGATTAGATAGATGATAGATAGATAGATAGATAGATAGATAGATAGATAGATTAGATAGAGATAGATAGATAGATAGATAGATAGATAGATAGATAGATAGATAGATAGATAGATAGATAGATAGATAGATAGATAGATAGATTAGATAGATGATAGATAGATAGATAGATAGATAGATAGATAGATAGATAGATAGATAGATTAGATAGATGATAGATAGATAGATGATAGATAGATAGATAGATAGATAGATAGATAGATAGATTAGATAGATGATAGATAGATGATAGATAGATAGATAGATAGATAGATAGATAGATAGATAGATTAGATAGATGATAGATAGATAGATAGATAGATAGATAGATAGATAGATTAGATAGATAGATAGATAGATAGATAGATAGATAGATAGATAGATTAGATAGATGATAGATAGATAGATAGATAGATAGATAGATAGATAGATGATAGATAGATAGATAGATAGATAGATAGATAGATAGATTAGATAGATAGATAGATAGATAGATAGATAGATAGATAGATAGATAGATAGATAGATAGATAGATAGATAGATAGATAGATAGATAGATAGATAGATAGATTAGATAGATGATAGATAGATAGATAGATAGATAGATAGATAGATAGATAGATAGATAGATAGATAGATTAGATAGATGATAGATAGATGATAGATAGATAGATAGATAGATAGATAGATAGATAGATAGATAGATAGATGATAGATAGATAGATAGATAGATAGATAGATAGATAGATAGATAGATAGATAGATAGATAGATAGATAGATAGATAGATAGATAGATAGATAGATAGATAGATAGATAGATAGATAGATAGATAGATAGATAGATAGATAGATATCTCAGAAACAAAGACACAGACAGAGATCTCAGTAAGATAGGCATATGCCAGGTGACAGAATTCAGAGGTGTCCCGCTACGTGAAAACAATAGAACAACCTTCAAAAGTTGATGAAAAGAAATTTAGTACAAATAAGAGGGCAGGCTTCCTTACATACAAGTTAATAAACTGGAAGAATCAGTGATCCCCAAACACTGGAATAGATCAGAAACAGTTGTTTATATTAATGAAGGCAGCTAAACATGAAGCTGAGCAAACCTGTCTCTGACCTAGTGTGGCAATCCCTGGGCAAAGGACACTTGCTCCGCTCCTGTGTCCTTTGCTGAATATTCAGACCTTCAGTTCAGCATCGGTGAATTTAGTTTTCATCTCTTGTGAAAGCCTTGAGAGTGGTGATTCTCTCTGCTTTTCTTCTCCTCCCTTCCCTCATTTTCTCAAACATCGCCTTTTTAAAATATGAAATTTTAAAAGATGGCCTTGATCTCTTTTTTGTTGTTATTAGGTACAGAGAAAGGAAGAACCACAAATAGAAAAGGGCAGCATGTGGAATAGTTTAGAAGTTCTGGGAGCACCCATGAGGGCAACTGCAGAAGAGAACATTCTATCCCCCATTGTTGCAGCTTCCATTCCAGGTCTCTGTGCATATCAGATAGGGAAGGAGCTCCTGGAGAGCAGCAGGGTCCATGCACATGTAACCAACTGCTTTATTTGCCTGTAGCAAAGTTCACATTTTGATTGCTTTTCCAGATCATGTAGATCCAGACATATTTTATTCAGTCATCCGGATCTTTCTCTCTGGGTAAGTATAGTTCACTTGTTTTCCTGTGTGACGTCTCTGTAGCATTGACTGAATGTGTAAGGGGAGAAAGAGACAGAAGCTTCCGAGCATAAGAAACATACCAAGTGACCCTTGCTAGGGATCCACTCTCAGGTAAAAGAAGTGGGAAACTATCTGCACGACAAATAACACTGAGGGCTAAATAGTTCCGTTCAAACTGTTTGCTCCTAGGCAATCTAGATCCATTTATATTCACTTTTCTTAGAATTATAGCTCAATGACAGAGGAGAAGAAAAACACAGTATGTCACTCACACAGTTCTATCACTTACATCTACTTTTTCCTCTTGTTATTAAGGCAGGTAGAGGGGTGGGGAGTGTAGTATAGGGTTGGATAGCATCGAAGCTTTCTTCTAAAGTTCCTGGAAGAGCTACGCTATGGTTTGAATGAATGTGCCCCTCCAAAATTAATATGTTAAAAACTAATTATGATGATGAGGTATTCGAAGGTGCGGCCTCTGGGAGGTGATTATGTCTCCTCTGAGAGGAGAAAACAATCCCCATGCGTGGAACTAACGCCCTTATAAAGGGGCTGGATGGAGCTCATTTGGCCCTTTTTGCTCCTTTTTTTTTCAATTCCCTGTCCCTTCCACTATGTGAGGACACAGGACTTGAGGCATTACCTTGGAAGTGGAGACCAGGCCCTCACCAGACACTGAACTTGCCGGCACCTTGGTCTTGGACTTCCCAGCCTCCAGAACTGTGAGAAATACATTTCTGTTATGGGTAGTCTCCAACTCAATATGGTTTGACTTACCATTTTTTGACTTTATGTTGGTGCAAAAGCATACATATTCCGTAGAAACTACTTTGAGTACCCATATGACCATTCTGTTTTTCACATTCGGTACAGTATTTAATAAATTCCATAACATATTCAACATGTTGACATACATAAGCTTTGTGTTAGGTGACTTTGCCCAACTGTGGGCTAATGTAAGTGTTCTGAGTGCATTTAAAGGCAGCTAAGGTGTTTGGTTGGTCAGATGTATTAAACGCATTTTTGCCTTATGATATTTTCAACTTACAATGGGTTTATCAGGATGTAACCTACTGTGAGTTAAGGAACATCTATATTTACAAATTACCCAGTCTAATGTATTTTGTTGTAGCAACAGGAACAGACTAAGACACTACCCCAAACCATTTGTTTCATATTTTCTGAGTACTCTTCTTTTGTCACATGGCTTAAGATTTCTCCACAGAGAGAACTCTACTATTATTTTATTTTATTTTATTTTATTTTATTTTATTTTATTTTTGAGACAGAGTCTTGCTCTTTTCACCCAGGCTGGAGTGCAGTGGCACCATCTTGGCTCATGGCAACCTCTGCCTCCTGGGTTCAAACAACTCTCCTGCCTCAGCCTCCCAAGTAGCTGGGATTACAGGTGGCTGTCACCAAGCCTGGCTAATTTTTGTATTTTTAGTAGAGATGGGGTTTTGTCATGTTAGTCAGGCTGGTCTCGAACTCCTGACCTCAGGTGATCTGCCTGCCTTGGCCTCCCAAAGTGTTGGGATTACAGGCGTAAGCCACCACGCCTGGTTGATAACTCTCCTTTTAGATACTTGCTTTGCTTAAACAAATTAGCCATTCCTTCCTTGACATGTTTTAATCAGATTGCCTTCCTATTAACTTTGGAAATTAAGAGTTTTTGGTTTGTTTTTGTTTAATTTTTAAACAGTGAAAAATGAAAGGTGGAGGCAATCGCTGGATGAGGTGAATATGTCAAATAGATATCATCTAGTGGGCCATCTTATTAACTAGGAGATACCTGAAATGCTATCAATGGAAATAATCTGAAGCTGTGTCTGGATATAGCAAGAGACATGCAAATGCTAAAAATCTACTGTATTACATTGGTGAAAGGACAGAGTAGCAACACATACTAAGTATTTTCTCCAGATTGGATGGGTTTGACGTGTGAAGCACTTCAAACAGAGTCCAGCCTGAGAGAGAGTGGGGGTGGAATCCTCCTTGTAGAGGGTACAGAGTGGAAGCAAAAAGATTTCCAAGATTGAGAGTAATGGGTGCATGGTTTATGGGGAAAAGGGAAAACAAAAAGAAGGGTGCAGAAATGGAGCTGAGAGTGTACTTAGTATTTGGACTTTCTCTGTATACCTTTGAAGGATTAGAAAAAGAAAAATGGACCATTTTTAAAAATTTCCTGCTACCACATAGTGGCCTTATACTATAGATGCAGAAACAGACTGGCACTTAGGAAGCACCTAATTCTGGAAAATCCCTTTGTGCTTCACATTGCTCTCTAAATCTATATGTTTTTCCTTGTTACACGACAATTTACCACAAAGTTAGTAGCTTAAAACAATACGCCTTCATCGTTCCACAATTCTGTAAGTCAGAATCACAGGCAAGCTCAACTGACTTTTCCATTTAGGGTCTCAAAAGGCCAAAGTCAATTTATCTGTTGGGCTGGGCTCTTAACTGAAGATCAGGGGAAGAATTCCCTTCAAAACTCATTTAGGTTGTTTTCAGAATTCAGTGTTTTGTGGTTCCAGAACTGAGATCTGTTTCTTTGCTGGCTGTCAGACAGGAGCTGCTCTCAGCTTCTTGAGGCATCCAGTATTCCTTGTCATGTGGTTTCTTCCATCTCCGTATTGGCACTTTTTTTTTTTTTTAAGACAGAGTCGTGCAGTGGCACGATCTCGGCTCACCACAACTCCGCCTCCCGGATTCAAGTGATTCTCCTGCCTCAGCCTCCCGAGTAGCTGGGATTACAGATACCCACCACCAGCCCGGCTGTAATTTTTGTAGAGACGGGGTCTCACCATGTGGGCTAGGCTAGTCTCAAACTCCTGACCTCAGGTGATCTGCCCACCTTGGCCTCCCAAAGTGCTGGGATTACAGGCATGAGCCACCAGACCCGGCCTTTTTGCTTGCTTTTTAAAAAACATTTTTATTTAGGAGAATGGAGATATTTCATGTGTAGATGACACATATTCATTCCTTTTAGTTTTAGTTTCCACTCACATTAAATTTCTTGAGGAAGTTATTAGCCCTTGCAAAAAAACCATCTCATTTTTTTCCTACCAAAACTTCCCGTTTTCTTGGGGTTGCTACAAGAAAGGTTAAAAATAATCATGCCTACAGATATTTGAAAGGAAAATAGTTCCTCTTTTTTCACAGTAGCAGCTTGTACCTGAGAATGTATGGGAGCAATATTTGGATTGCTCAAAGAAACACCCTTTCCCTTCCTCAGACTAGAATTGCAAGCTAGAGAACATGAGTTTTGAAAGTAGATGTGCTTCTTTTATCTTTTTGGACTTTCATGCTGATATTTGCTCTGTCACCTTCAATGTGACATCTCTTCAGGATGAGGCACTGAAAACAGATTGATTAATGTCCCTTGACCATTTGAGACACTGGATGGCTCTTTTAAGCTGGCCACATTCTTTCAAGAACTATGCTTGGGTCTATATATTCTGGCTATATAATACATACTTATAGGATGCTATTTTTAAATCATTCATTTATCACATATTTAGTGAGTGCCTACCCCATGTCAGTTCTAGGTGCTGGGAATAGAGCAGTAAAACCAACCCTCAACTTGGCCCCTCTGGAGCTTACATTTCCATGGTGAGGGATGGACAATTAATGCACAAGTAAATCTAATAAAAGCATCATACAATATACATTACAACGATAAGCACAATGAAGAAATGGAAAGCAGGATAGAGTGTATTAGGGACTGTTGAATACAGTGGCCAAATTTTCTTGTTTATTGTGGTCCAAGAGTGCCACAACCCTCTATGACATTTGAGCAGATACCTGGAGGAAGTGAGGGAGTGAGTCGCAAGAAGGAATGGCAAGTGCAATGTCCCTGAGGTGGGAGCGTGTTGGTCATGGTGGAAGAGCTGCAGGAAGCCAGCAGGACTGCAAAACTCAGGGGAGAATGAGAAAGAGTGAGGTGACAGTAGAGACTGGATGGTGTAGAGCTTTGTCAGCTTCTCTTCTGAGTAAGATGGACAACATTGACACGTTTTGAAAAGAATAACAACGTGATCTGCCTTCAGTTGCAAATCATCTCTGTATTGACTGAGTAGGAAACAGACTCCAAGAATTAAGATGGAAACAGGGAAAATATTTAAGAAGCTATCACTACAATCCAGGGTGGTGGCTTGTACTAGGGTACAAGGGCTAAAAGTGTTGAGAAATGATCAGATTGTGGATATGTACTGAAATCAAAGTTAATGGAAAGATGTGAGTCAAAGATAATTTGCAGGTTTTGGGGGCCTGGTTCACTGAAAGAACAGAGACATCATTTACTCCAATGAGGAAGACTATAGGAGAAGCAGGTTTAGCAAAGAAGAAAGGAAATCAGGAGATCAGTTTAGGGACACATTCATATAAAGTAGGTAGTTGGATATATGGGTCCGGAATACAGGGGAGAGGTCCAGCTATAGGTGTAAATAGCTTTTTACATTTCTAAATTGTCAGGATATAGGCTTTGTTTTTTCTTTTTTTAAGACAGAGTCTCGCTCTGTCACCCAGGCTGGAGTGCAGTGGCACAATCTTGGCTCACTGCAACCTCTGCCTCTGGGTTCGAGCGATTCTCCTGCTTCAGCCTCCCAAGTAGCTGGGACTACAGGTGTGCACCACCATGCCAGGCTAATTTTTATATTTTTAATGGAAATGCGGTTTCACCATGTTGACCAGTCTGGTGTCAAACTCCTGACCTCGAGTGATCTCCCCACCTGGGTCTCCCAAAGTGCTGGAATTACAGGCGTGAGCCACCCCATCCAGCTGGGATATAGTTGTTTTCTAAATCTATGAGGCTAGATAAAACCATTTGGAAATTGAGAGTAGTGAGCAGTCCATGGACTGACCCTTTGAGAGTGCAACATTTAGCAGTACTCAAGATGGGAAGGAGCTAGTGAAAGAGCCCCGAATAACTACATAAGACCATCAACTGGATTACAAAGAAAAACCCGAACAAGTGTGCCCATATATCACCCAATAGCAGTTATGTCTTTCATATTTCTTCCCCATAAAATGTTCATCAACTTTATTGGACCAGGGTCTTAACGGACAAGTCACAAAACCTCTCTGGAGCCTATTTTGTTTTTCAACAGCTGTAGGAAGCAAATATAAATTGGGAAAACAAAGGCTCAGAAAGATTTGTACAAAGTTAAACAGTAATGAAAAGGGAGCCGGGATTCCCATTCACTCTAAAAATTATGATAAAATGGCTAGTATTCATTGAATGCTTAACATGTTCCAGGCCCTGGGCAGGTATTATTTTAATTAGTTCTCACAATAATCCAATAAGGTAGATACTAATTTTCTCAGATGAGAAAGCTGAGGCTCAGAGAGGTTAATTAACTAAGCCAAGGCTCACTATTAATAAATAGCAAAGCTAAAATTAAATTCCATATCTGATAGAGGTAGAGGCCTTACTCCTAATAGCTGCAGCCTGTCAGGACCTGGCAGTGGTAACCTCTCCTTTCCTCTTCCCGCCATTCCCCTGCACTCTTTCTGTACCACATCTCTTTTCAGACTGATGGTGCCCGAGTTACGAAGGCCACTGTGCTATTTACCCAGTGAAAGCCGTAGCACAGCCAACCCAAGGAGCCCCCAGTGACAACAACCTGGCTCCCTACAGCACTTCCAGCCTCAGAGCAGTATTTGGAAAATATCACGAACAGCAAACATGGCAGTCTGTCTGTGGCTTTTGTATGTGTATATGGTGTGTGCATGTGTCCCTTCTCTTGAGCAAAATGACGTTCAGAATTACAGAAAAATGGTGCCACATCAATGTAAATCTGTTATTTAAACTCATAACAAAGAAAGTAACTTGTTTCTGGCTATAGGAGGAAAAGACGATATTCCTTAGTAAAAATGGAAATCCACATATGAGGTTCTTGTAGAAATGAAGATGGAAAATTGCAAGTTTGGGGATCAAGTTCTGTTTCTATCATCCTTTAACAGTATGATCCTGGAACCTTAATTGCTTTAAGTCTTTGTTAGTTATCTATGAAATGAAGTATTAAAAAAAAAACCCAAAAACCTGTCCTGATCTACACACAAGGTGTCAAATGAGAAAATGAATGCGAAGATGCTTTATAAACTATACAGCATGGTAGGTGCAAATGTGACATGAGCTTGTTCTTGTTTTGGACTCATTATAAAGTCATGCCCACACACTCTGTGATTGTTCAAGACTATGCAAGGTCAGACACAGGAAAATGAGTAAAACAGATGGAGGCATAAAGAGGGGGAACTCAGAGAAAACAGTGAAGAACAGGAATCAGAGAGACAAAGAAGGAGAGGAAAGGTGGGGAGGAGAAGAGAGGGAAGGGAAGGGAGGAGAGAACAGCTGCTTCGTGGCCCATGGCCGGCAGCCCAGTCCCAGCCTTTCTGCGTGTCCCTGACTTCAGCCTCTGGTAAGGCACAGGCTTGCTCTGTGCTTCCTGCTGTTACTCTTCTCATCCATCCTTATTATCAATACCTGTGGTCAACAAAGTATTTGATAAAGGCATCCTCAAAGTCAGGTAACATCTGTACATTACAGATTACAAAGTTAGGTAATATCCAGCATTGATAGTTTATTGTGATGACTTGTTAACAATTATCACTGTTTCAGGGAAGGGCAAAGGGGTGTGTGTGTGTGTGTGTGTGTGTTTTCATTTGTGTGTATCCGTGTATGCAATTGTGGGTTTTTGTGTATATTTGTGAGGCTCTTTACTTGGCAGAGTTATAAGTATCTGGTCATCAAGGTTGAGATTAGCGAAGGAAGTGAAGAAGATTTTTCCAGAGCCCCTGAAATGTTCCTGTTGAGCAGCACTGAGGACATCTTTATAACCGAGTATTTGCAATAAATATGTCATGGGACCAGTGCTACAAACTCCTCTCTAAATAGCCTTTACTTCTCTGGAATAACCCTTTAGATGAGGAAGAACAGGGCTATGAATTTATAGCTTGTTATGAAGCTGGAGTGAAGATGATGCTTTAGTACTTATCCTACAAAGATACACCCAATCCCTCACCCTAAAATTACCGTTGAAATCATTTTCCCTTTCTCCTTCGCTCTCAGTTTCCATGTCAGAAAATGTACCATTACCTCCCTGCACCCTCTTCTTCTCTCTCACTTTTACTCTTGCTTAGATGGAAAGATAACCCAGCAATGCCTGCAGGGCTGATGTATGAAGGAGTTTCCAAAGAGCCCCTGAAATACTCGGGCGGGAGTGCAGCTCAGAGCACAGTGCTTCATGCCTTTGATGAGTTCTTAGGCATTCGTCATAGCAAGGAAAGTGGTAAGTCAGACATTTTGTTTTCCCTTAAGAGGAGAGGGGGGAAGAGAAGAGGGATTTTTGTTTTTTTTTTAACCAATTGATAAAACCAAATATAAATTAAAATGTCATGAAGTTTATACTTCTCTAAGTCAGCCAAGAAACCACATGACTGCCAATGTTTTTGTGTCAAGTCAATTAATATTGGAATATCAGATCTCAGCTTGATCTTGGGTTTTACTTCCAAATCTTAAAATGTTGCTCTGTTTCCAACTGTTCACTATCACTTTGGTTTGGATCTTTAGAAACTAGCTTCCTTTTTCTGAAATGGGGGAGAGATGTAGAGTTTGAAGGCTATGAGCCTGGGCCAGCTGGAAACAGGTCTGGGCTCTTCCGAGAAAGTACTTCCCCACAAAATGGTGCAACCTCTAGCCAAATCTACTTATACTAGCAGAGGGATCTATCACCCTGGAAGCTTGAAATTGCTCATGTTCTTACCTGCCAGGATCAAGTTAAGTTTTTAACAGTTGCAAACAAGACACCTCATACTATGGAGTTTTCAAGTTGGATTAGAAGAAAAAGAATCACCAGAACTTAGTGTCATAGATTCAAGTTGGTTCTTTAGAACTGTGATAATTTTTCATGGATTTTGGCATTTGATGATGTCAGTGGTTGATTTACTTACCATGCATACTATTAAACCCATAATGAATTTCCTATAAATATCTATTGATTTGATTTTTAAACCATTTGGCGTCAAGAGGCTGTTACTAAAACAGTGACTCATTCTTTATCTTTTTTGCCTTCACAGTTCTGTATAACTTTCTCCTTTTCTTACGCTCCCTCCAAAACAAAGCACTGAGGAAAACAAAATTCACCAGAGTATTCAGCTAGTCAGTTCAAGGGTTTGTGTCCTACATTTGAAGATACTACTCATAGCAGCTACCAACTGGATACTTCATTTACATTTGTTATGTAGTAAATATTTATACATTGGCAAATAAATCTAGTGCCAACTCTGTCATCTGAGATGTGCTTACTTTGTTTCCTCTTCTCCATCTCTTGTCAACAGTTAGAAATATGCATTTGAGTATGTGAAGTCTGCAAACGAAAGGGCCAAGGTAGATTTGAATTAGAACACCAGCAACAGTTTCTGGTGCATTCCTGTCTGAAAAAGCAGACAAGATTGGGTACCATCGTGGCTCACACCTGTAATCCCAACACTTTGGAAGCCTGAGGTGGGGGGATCGCTTGCACCCAGGAATTCAAGACAAGCCTGGGCAACATAGCAAGGGCCCATCTTTACTAAAACAAATACAAAAAATATTAACTGGGTGTGGTGGCGCACACCTGTAGTTTCAGCTACTCAGAAGACTGAGGTGGGAGGATCACTTGAACTCAGGGGCAGAGGTGGCAGTAAGCTGAGATCACACCACTGCACTCCAGTCTGGGTGACAGAGCAAGACCCTATCTTGAGAAAAAAAAAAAAGAAGCAGCAGCAGATGAGCTCTGCTATATTTCCATGTGGAGCTATGACATTATGTTGTATTGTTTCTTTCAGCTGACTTTCTGTACCGAATGAGGGATTACATGCCTCCTTCCCATAAGGCCTTCATAGAAGACATCCACTCGGCACCTTCCCTGAGGGACTACGTCCTGTCCTCTGGACAGGACCACTTGCTGACAGCCTATAACCAGTGTGTGCAGGCCCTGGTAGACCTGCGGAGCTATCACATCACCATGGTCACCAGATACCTCATCACAGCTGCGGCCAAGGCAAAGCGTAGGAAGCCAAACCATCTCCCAGGGCCTCCTCAGGCTTTAGAAGACAGGGGCACAGGTGGAACTGCAGTTATGAGCTTTCTTAAGAGTGTCAGGGATAAGACCTTGGAGTCAATCCTTCACCCACATGGTTAGGAGAATGCGCTCTCCCCAGCAATGCAGAGCCCCCATGGAGGGCAGGTGGGCCTGGAGAATGAGGGTCAGGGTTCTGCCTGGGATCATCCAGGAAGGATCTCAGCCCTATTCATGTTCCTGCTCTACAGAGCACCATAATCTCCTTGTCGAGAACTGTTGACTTCACAAAGGAGAGTTGATGTGGCCAAGACTTTCCTTCTCTACCTGATCACTGCTTAACAGCAAGTATCATGGATACTTCCTCATGCAGAACCCCCCAAGAGGAGTGACTGTACCCCATTCTCTTCGCCAAGTAATAGAAAACCAATCTGAATTTCAAAAATCAGATAAAATTGCCCGGGGATACATTACCTGCTGATTTTCTTAAAAAACAAATTCACAAGCCTGTAATCCCAGCACTTTGGGAGGCCGAGACGGGCGGATCACGAGGTCAGGAGATCGAGACCATCCTGGCTAACATGGTGAAACCCCGTCTCTACTAAAAAATACAAAAAACTAGCCGGGCGAGGTGGCGGGCGCCTGTAGTCCCAGCTACTCGGGAGGCTGAGGCAGGAGAATGGCGTAAACCCGGGAGGCGGAGCTTGCAGTGAGCTGAGATCCGGCCACTGCACTCCAGCCTGGGCGACAGAGCGAGACTCCGTCTCAAAAAACAAACAAACAAACAAAAAAACCAAATTCACTTAACAATTCATTAAGTTCCTACTGAGCACTGCCTCCAAGATTAGAACAAGGATTTCTGTGGTCCCAGACCAGCCCTCTTCTCCCTGAATGTGTTGAGTTTGGTGGCAGGAGGTTGGAAATGCTCCAGTGGAGATGTGGAAGAAAGAGGATGCTGACAATAAGGACTTGGATGTCACCAGTGTGAAAATGAGCAGTTAATGATACAGGAACGTTGAGAACGGATGAGACTTTCCACGTGGTACCTAGATTTGCAAATTGTATTGTAATGCCTGCCTTTATTTTTAGAAGAATTATTCTCTCTTCTTACTCTGAAAATCTGTATTTGTAAAATGAAAGAATGGATCTTATATAAGTAAATAAGAAAACTGGGAATAAGTAGTAAATCGATGTGGTTAGTGTGCAAATAAATGTAAATGCTTTTATTGACTTGGTTTCTATCTCAAGAGCTCATTCCACCTGGCAGTAGAAAATGAGAAAATTTTAATCAGGCCAATTTATTTATTTATTTATTTTTGAGACGGAGTCTCGCTCTATCATCCAGGCTGAAGTGCAGTGGCATGACCTCTGTTCACTGCAACCTCTACCTCCTGGGTTCAAGTGATTCTCCAGCCTCAGTCTCCTGAGTAGCTGGGATTATAGGTGCCCACCACCGCGCCTAAGTAATGTTTTTGGGTTTTTTTTGTCTTTTTAGTAGAGACGGGTTTCACTATGTTGGCCAGGCTGATCTTGAACTCCCAACCTCAAGTGATCCACCTACCATGGTCTCCCAAAGTGCTGGGATTACAGGCCTGAGCCATTACACCCAGTCAATCAGACCAATTTAGAACAAAATAAATTCTGTTAATTGAAGGTTGCCCCTCACCCTACATGCTGTGCACACACATATACCTGGAATAGCTTCTGAATTCCAGGGAGCCTATCTAGTATCTTGATCACTGAGCAGCCTCTGCCAAGTTCATATATGCTAAGAAGTCCCTCTCCTCACGTGGACACTGGTCAAGTGCAACCTGTGGCCTGTGTCATCATGTCTCAAAGCCCTTCACATTCTCCAGCCCTCAAGGTCCTATCACAATACCTGGAAAAATATCTGACTACTTCCCACCTGCCCTAGGAATATTTGGAGACTGTTATAACCACAGCAACCATCTCCTCTTTCCAGTGTCATGAGGGAAAGAGAATTTTGCAGGCTTGTGAACTCTCGGGGCCCTTGGTAGGACGCCATGAACCAGTGTCTTCCACCTGGGGCACGGGGAGGGCCCTTCCTGTCCTATCTCCACAGGGCTTGGTCTGGCAAAGATGAGGTGGACAGGAAAGACCAAGAGCTTCTTCTCAGAGACACTTTCAGATGCTCTTCCCTGCTGCTGACATTGCCCTCTCTTCCCCAACCCATAAGGAATAATCCTTTTCTAGTCTGGATGGGCCAAGGAAAATGCCTGGCTCTGACGGTATTCTCTCTGCCTGTTGTTCAGGTCAGAGTCTCAGCTCAAAGACTTAGGCTACCATGACTCAGAACGCCTTTTCTCTATGCATGCTGTTCTTGTGTTTGAAAAGTCTATTTTGAACCTCAAAAAGTGAGCATGAATATATTTGTTGTTCTTTGATTTGCTCTGGGATCAGTAAACTCAGCCAGTCTTAACTACCTGGGCTGAGCGTGTGCCATGGTCCAAGGATGTGGACAGGTGGCAGAAGAGGACAGAAGCACATTGGTGAATAATCCAAACCATTATTCCTCCCCACTGACACTCTCAGGTATAAAGCTCATGACCTTTAGAATAAGATTTGTTTGATTTCTGACTTTCCTGTTTTTAAAACAATGTTTTTTGACCAATTTCAGAAAGTCACTAATTCTCAGATTCCTATTTCTTATAAAATCGAGATGATCAGATGGGTCTCAAGGTAGATACAAATAACAGAAGTGATAGTGCCTGGCACAAAGGGAAAATGTCAACAAAAGTTTATTTGGTTATGAGGTGGGGCTCAGAGCATAGATTGCATATATATAGTCAAAAGAGAACATTATATTCCTCCAGCTTCTTGAATCCAAAGCAATAAAATGATCGTTTCTTATTTGGATATGCGGGGAGGTAGAAACTGACAAAACTATGGGCTTCAAGAGCTGAAAAACCAGGCCAGGAGTGGTGGCTCACACCTGTTATTCCAGCATTTTGGGAGGCCGAAGTGGGTGGATCATCTAAGGTTGGGAGTTCGAGACCAGCCTGACCGACATGGAGAAACCCCATGTCTACTAAAAATACAAAATTAGCCAGGCACACCTCTAATCCCAGCCACCCAGGAGGCTGAGGCAGGAGAATCGCTTGAACCTGGGAGGTGGAGGTGGAGGTGAGCCAAGATCGCGCCATTACACTCCAGCCTGGGCAACAAGAGTGAAACTCGTCTCAAGAAAAAAAAAAAAAAAAGCTGAAAAATCTGGGTTTGTATTCCAGCTTTGTCACTGACAGACATGTTGTCTAAACTTTCATAGCCACAGTTTGCTTATTTATAAAAGAGGTGATTTCATAATTACTGTATGGAGCTAAATGGTGGTTATCGGATTACCATTCTCCCTGTTTGGTCCTTGAACCGGAGAGAATCATGTCTAGGGGTTCCTAAGAACCAGAACACAGCTTGGAACTGCTGTCTACCTCCTTGTAGTTGGTGAATAAAAGGGATATGACACCCAATCAAGCAAGAAAAGTGAGATAGAATCTGGATTTGTCTTGAAATCATGTAGACATGTAGTGAGTGATGCAAGGACCTTTGAGTATTGAAGAAAGGATGCCACAGTCGCTTCAGCTTTTAAACCTAGACCTGTACTAAATGGGGACCTATTTTGTGACTTAGTGTTACAGGCTTAACAAGTAATCATCTTAATTGGTTTACTTTTAAAGGATTCAAGTGCACTCAAAAAGGCCACAAAACTTGACACAGAATTTTCAATAAATATTGAATAAATGGAAAACTGGATAAATTAAATGAGGTAGGAAGAGAAGTGTACAAAATTTTATCTTTCAAAGCCTTCAGAATATGTTGTGTTTGCTTGTTGTCATTAAGCCTTATACACGAGGATGAAATAAAAGCAAATGTTTTTATTTTGTTTGCTAATGAGCAACAATGAACCAATTAACCTAGTTCATCTGTCGGGTATGATTTTCTGGAGCAAGGAATTCCATTTTCAGCTTGATGTATAATGGTCAAGGTAAAGCTTCCACTACAGAACAGAACAAGGTTTTCTCAAGTTTCCTAGGGATGAAGGGTATGCACACCAGTGAAAAAATGGCTATCTAATGTAGAAATATTATTAGGACAGTGTAGGGGTGTGACTGTTGAGCTTGAAGAAATGGCAGAGCTGGTGTTCAAACCTGAGTGTCTAATGTAGACATTTACTTATAACACAAGATGTACAAGCGGTTTACCTTGCTTAACTTTTTCTTTTCTTTTTTTTTTTTTTTTTTTTTTTTTTTTTTTTTTTGAGACAGAGTTGCTCTTGTTGCCCAGGCTGGAGTACAATGGCGCAGTCTCAGTTCACCGGAACCTCCACCTCCCGGGTTCAAGCGATTCTCCTGCCTCAGCCTCCACAGTAGCTGGGACTACAGGCATGAGCCACCGTGCCTGGCTAATTTTGTATTTTTAGTAAAGATGGGGTTTCTCCATGTTGGTCAGGCTGGTCTGGGACCCCCAATCTCAGGTGATCCACCTGCCTCAGTCTCCCAAAGTGCTGGGATTACCGTGAGCCAATGTGCCTGGCCTGCTTAACATTTTTGAGTCATAATAGTCACATTTTACAGGAAGATAATAGCTACTTTGCAGTGTTTTTGCGAAAAGTCAAGCTCATATATATTGTTAGATAATTGGCACTGAGTGAATGGTTGTACTGTGATGATGCTGCTTATTCCCTGAAGATCCTCATGGTCTGGATAAGAAGAAATGTCTAGGGAAGAAAAAGCAGTAGGAGTAGGAAGTGTGTGCTCTCTCACGCTGTGAGTTCTGAGGCAAGTGGAGAAGAGGGAGGAAGACATGCAGTCGAGAAATGCTGCAGAGGCTGAGCACGGTGGCTCACACCTGTAAACCCAGCTGCTTGGGAGGCTGAGGAATGAGAATCACTTGAACTGGTGAGGTGGAGGTTTGCAATGAGTCGAGATCGTCGCACTACACTCCAGCCTGGGTGACACAGTGAGACTCTGTCTCAAAAAAAACAAAAAAAAAAACCAAAACAAAAAAAAAAAGAAAAAGAAAAAGAAAAAGAAAAGAAGAAGAAGAAGTGTTGCAGAAACCCTTGGAGCATATGTGGAGTCATGTGTGTATGTGCATGGAGGTAAGAGCAGAATTATGACTGAGGATAAAGAGACTGAAAAACTGGCCCAGATTCAGATCCCAGGATAGACACACTCTGGTCTGGGACTTATGTTTTTTGTTTTTTTGTTTATGTTGTGTTTTGTTTGAGATGGAGTTTCACTCTTGTTGCCCGGGCTGGAGTGCAGTGGTGCATTTTTGGCTCATTGCAACCTCCGCCCCTCAGGTTCAAGTGATTCTTCTGCCTCAGCCTCCGGAGTAGCTGGAATTACAGGCATGCACCACTACACCTGGCACCCAGCTAATGTTTTTGTGTCTTTAGTAGAGATGGAGTTTCAGCATGTTGGCCAGTCTGGTCTCGAACTCCTGACCTCAAGTAATCTGCCCGCCTCGACCATCCAAAGTGCTGGAATTACAGGCGTAAGCCATCATGCCCGGCCTGTAAGTTTTGTTTCACAATAAGAACAAGAAGGTGCCATGAGATTATACTTTAGGTTCACCCAGATAAAATCAAAATGAATGGTAGTGTCTAACACACCATGGTTTCTCAACAATTGCAGAATAAATCCATACCCAGATTGAATGGAATAGAGGGGAGGTCTACAAGCTCTTGCCCTCAAAGATGGTTTTCTTCAGGATACTCACCCTTATTGCCAGGGGCCCAGTGGAGGTCAGGAAAACGCTTGTTTTCTTTCTATCTTAAGGAGGCTGCATCTTCAATTATTGTAAGTGAGTCCTGCAAATGGATGGAGTAGGTACCATTCATGTGTTCAGTGGGAAGCTTCACCAAATTTATGCTGACATATAGATCTCTCCTTTCAGTAACTTGATAAATATTTGAGATTCCTTAATTAAAACCTTACATCAGGCTTCTCCAGAGAAACAGAACACTATTTATTATATATGTATATATATGTGTTTGTGTGTGTGTGTGTGTGTGTGTGTGTGTGGTCCTTTGGTATCAGTAGAAGATTGGTTCCAGGACCCCTGCAGATACCAAAATCAGGGGATGATCAAGTCCTTTATATATAAAATTGTAATATTTGCATGTAACCTATACACATCCTTCTGCATACTTTAAATCACCTCCAGATTCCTAATAATACCCATGTAAGTAGTTACTAATAATCCCATGTAAATAGTTAAGGTGTGTTTTTCAATTTGTATCATTTCTATTGTCATATTATTATTTTTTACTGTTTCATTTTTCTGAAAAGTGTTCATCTGTGGTTGGTTAAATCTACAGATGTCAGACATGAAACCTACAGATATTTGGGGGTCCAACTCTGTGTGTGTGTGTGTGTGTGTGCGTGTGTGTATGTAGATAGAGAGAGAGAGTGAGAGAGATAATGGAGGCTAGAAATTCCAAAAGCTACAGGATTGGCTAACAAGCTGGACACCCAGGGAATAGCTTTGTTGCCGGTTATGTCTGAAGACCATCTGTAAGCACAATTCATAATTCCTTGTCTTAATTTTTTATTTTTAATTTTTGTGGGCACATAGTAGGTATATATATTTAGGAGGTACATGAAATGTTTTGATACAGGCGTGAGATGTGAAAATAGCACATAATGGAGAATAGGGTAGCCATCTCCTCAAGCATTGATCCTTTGAGTTACGAACAATCCAATTACACTCTTTATTTTAAAATTTAAAATTTACAGGCCAAGCGCGGTGGTTCACGCCTGTCATCTCAGCACTTTGGGAGGCTGAGGCGGGCAGATCACGAGGTCAGGAGATTGAGAAAATCCTGGCCAACATGGTGAAACCCCGTCTCTACTAAAATACAAAAAATTAGTTGGGCGTGGTGGCATGCTTGTGTAGTCCCAGCTATTTGGGAGGCAGGGGAATCGCTTGAACCCAGGAGGCGCAGGTTGCAGTGAGCAAAGACCATACCACTGCACTCCAGCCTGGTGACAGAGCAAGACTCCATATCAAAAAAAAAAAAAAAAAAAATACAATTAAATTATTATCGACTGTAGTCACCCTGTTGTGCTATCAAATAGTAGATGTTATTCATTCTTTCTATTTTTTTGTGCCCATTAACCATCTCCACCTGCCCCCAGCCCGCAACCACCCTTCCTAGCCTCTGGTAACCATCATCCTACTCTCTGTGTCATGAGTTTAATTTTTAGATCTCACAAATAAGTGAGAACATGCAGTGTTTGTCTTTCTCTGCCTGGCTTATTTCACTTAACATAATGATCTCCAGTTCCATCCATGTTGTTGCAAATGACAAGATCTCATTCTTTTTATGACTGAATAGTACTCCATTCTAGATATATAACACATTTTCATTATCCATTCATATGCTAATGGAAACTTAGGTTGCTCCCAAATCTTAGCTTTCATAAACAGTGCCGCAAGAAACATAGAAGTGCAGAAATTTCTTTGATAGACTAATTTTCTTTCTTTCTTTCTTTTGGGTGTATACCCAGCAGTGGGATTGCTGAATAATATGGTAACTTAATTTTTAGTTTTAGATTTTTAAGGAATCTCCAAACTGTTCGCCACAGTGGTTTTGGACTAGTATACATTCCCATCAAGAGTGTAGAAGTGTTCCCTTTTTTCCACATCCTTGCTAGCATTTGTTGTTGCCTATCTTTTGAATAAAAGCCATTTTAACTGGGATGCAGTGATATCTCATTGTAGTTTTGATTAACATTTCTCTGATGATCAATGATGTTGAGCACCTTTTCATGTGCCTGTTTGCCATCTGTGTATCTTCTTTTGAAAAATCTCTATTCAGGGCCGGGCGCGGTGGCTCAAGCCTGTAGTCCCAGCACTTTGGGAGGCCGAGACGGGCGGATCGCGAGGTCAGGAGATCGAGACCATCCTGGCGAACACGGTGAAACCCCGTCTCTACTAAAAAAATACAAAAAACTAGCCGGGCGAGGCGGCGGGCGCCTGTAGTCCCAGCTACTCGGGAGGCTGAGGCAGGAGAATGGCGTAAACCCGGGAGGCGGAGCTTGCAGTGAGCTGAGATCCGGCCACTGCACTCCAGCCCGGGTGACAAAGCCAGACTCCGTCTCAAAAAAAAAAAAAAGAAAAAAAGAAAAATCTCTATTCAGATCTTTTACCCATTTACCCGGATTCAATTATTTTTTCCTGTTGAGTTGTCTGAGCTCCTTATATATTCTGGTTATTCATCTTCTGTGAATCGGTAGTTTCCAAATATTATCTCCCATTCTGTGGGTTGTTTCTTCACTTTGTTGATTGTTTTCTTTGCTGTGCAGAAGCTTTTAAACTTGATGGGATCCCATTTATCTATTTTCGCTTTGGTTGCCTATGCTTGTAGGATATTACTCAAAAAGATTTTGCCCAGACTAATGTTCTGAAGATTTTCCCCCAATGTTTTCTTGTAGTAGTTTCATCATTTGAGGTCTTAGATTTAAGTATGTAATTCATTTTGATTTGATTTTTGTATTTGTTGATAGATAGGAGTGTAGTTTCATTTTTCTGCATACGGATATTCAGTTTTCTCAGCACCATTTATTGAAGAGTTTGTGTTTTCCTCAGTGTACCTTTGGCACCTTTGTCAAAAATGAGTTCACAGTAGGTGTGTGGATTTGTTTTCAGGTTCTTTATTCTGTTCCATTGATCTGTGTGTCTGTTTTTATGCCAATACCATGCTGTTTTGGTTACTGTAGCTCTGTAGTATAACATTTATGGTATAATTTGAAGCCAGGTAATGTGATTCCTCCAGTTTTGTTCTTTTTGTGCAGCATTTATTTGGCCATTCGGGGTCTCTTGTGGTTCCATATACATTTTGTGATTGTTTTTCTATTTCTGTGAAGACTGTCATTGGTATTTTGATAGGGATTGCATTGAATCTGTAGGTTACTTTGGGTAATAGGGACACCTTAACCATATTGATTATTCCAATCCATGACCATGAAATATTTTTCCATTTTTTGGTGTCCTCATAATTTCTTTCATCAGTGTCTTATAACTTTTATTATAGAGATCTTTTACTTCTTTGCTTAAGTTGATTCCTAAGTATTTTTAGGTATGGCTATTGTAAATGGGATTACTTTTTTAAATTTCTTTTTCACATTATTCACTGTTGGCATATAGAAAACAATTGCTAATTCCTTCTTGCTCAGGGGAGGTCAGTTGTTGGTCTATCAGGCCTTCAACTGATTAGAAGAGGTCCATCCACATTATGGAGAGCTATTTGCTTTACTCAAAGTCCATCAGTTTAAAAGTTAATCTCCTTTAAGAAAAATATCCCCACAGCAACATCCTGAATAATGTTTGACCAAATACCTGGGCACCGTGACTCAGCCAAGTTGACATAAAATTAATCATCCCTGGGGTCCTTAAAAAGAACCTGAATTAGGATAAGCTATGGTATCTGACACACACTCTCCCTACAGCCTCTCCCAAAGAAAGAGTCCTCCTTTCACAATGATGGAGAGGAGGTAAAAAATGGCGAAGAGTGTAGCCGTCCCCTAAGAGATGTCCAGAAGGTAGGCAGCAATGGATTGGATAGAAGCTTCTGAGAGAGAAGTGGGGAACTCCACCCTGACAAACCTTACTTAGTTTACAACTAAATACTTTCTAAGCTGGGTAATCCCTGTGGAACAAAACCATTGCCTCTCGTAATAAAAACTAAAACTCAGGTCAAGCACAGTGGCTCATGCCTCTAATCCCAGCACTTTGGGAGGCCAAGTCGGGTGGATCACAAGGTCCAGAGTTCAAGACCAGCCTGGACAATATGGTGAAACCCCATTTCTACTAAAAATACAAAAATTAGCAGGGCATGGTGGCAGGTGCCTGTAATCCCAGCTACTCAGGAGGCTGAGGGAGGTAAGTGCTTGAACTCGGAAGGCAGAGGTTGCAGTGAGCCGAGATCGCACCACTACACTTCAGCCTAGGCAACAGAGCGAGATTCCGTCTCAAAAAAATAACCACCAGCACTCTGGGAGGCTGAGGTGGGTGGATCACGAGGTCAAGAGATTGAGACCATCCTGACCTACATGGTGAAACCCTGTCTCTACTAAAAATACAAAAATTAGCAGGATGTAGTGGCATGTGCCTGTAGTCTCAGCTACTCAGGAGGCTGAGGCAGGAGAACTGCTTGAACCCAGGAGGCGGAGGTTGCAATGAGCCGAGATTGTGCGGCTGCACTCCAGCCTGGGTGACTGAGCAAGACTCCATTTCAAAAAAAAAAAAAAAAAGAAAACTAAAACTCAAGGCTCTGAGGTACGGAATGTAGGGTGACTCTACCCGGGAAGAAGTGACCAGGCCTTATATTCCTAAAGCTAGTACACAAGACACCTTCACCTTGGCTGCTGCCACCACTCACCACTGCTAGGGACAAGAGGACAAGGGGACAATGATTCTCTTTAATGTTATGCCTGAGTCCAGCTAGGATCCCTATAGAAATTTTTTTTTTTTTTTTTTTTTGAGACCGAGTCTTGCTCTGTTGTCCAGGCTGGAGTGCAGTGGCACAATCTCAGTTCACTGCAACCTCTGTCTCCCGGGTTCAAGTAATTCTCCTGCCTCAGCCTCCCGAGTAGCTGGGATTACAGGCATGTGCCACCACGGCTGGCTAATTTTTGTATTTTTAGTAGAGACAGGATTTCACCATGTTGGACAGGCTGGTCTCAAACTCTTGAGCTCAAGTGATCTGCCCGCCTTGGCCTCTCAAAGTGCTGGGAAGACAAGGATGAGCCAACATGCTGGGCTGATTTCTGTAGTAATTCTAAGGAGAATTTAATAAAAAATCAGGGTGATTTTAAAGGCAAGCAAACAAAAAACACTACAGAAGTAACAGCTTGATAACATGTAATGCTCACTCTGTGGTGCTCTCAGGCCCGATACTGTCTGATCCCTGGGCTGACTTTAGGTGATGGGACCTCTCAAACTGGAACCCAAAGATCTCACAGCTTTCAGAGCAGAAAGTCAGGACAGTGAGGCTCATAGACCGAGTTCTTCTTCTCTTACTGTTACTTTGAAATTCATTCTTTGTTTTTGCATTTTGTTGTCTCTAAAACAGGGTTAATTGAAATAAAATTAATCAAAAAGGATAAAGGAAGGAGGAAAATGGAAGAGAGAGGAAGGAAGAAAGGAAAGAAAGGAGGAAGGAAGGAAGAAAAGAAGGAAGGGGAGGGAGGCAGGGAGGAAAAGGAGAAGGAAAGATGAAAGAAAGAGAAAGAAAGAAAAAAAGGAAAAATAAAAAAAGAAATAAAAGGAAGGAAGTAGAAGTACAAAGAATAAAAAAGAGAAGGAAAGAAATTCTTAAAAACGGTGAGATCCTATTCAATTTAAAATCTGGAATACAAAACTTTTTGTACCTACAAGTCATTCATTGCTTCCACAGCAGTAAATTTCACCCACCAAATTTTGTCTGGTGCACAGATGTCCTATTTGCTTTGCTAATGGAAGAAATACTCTTCTCTTTCTTTGTTCACTTAACAGTAAACTTAATAAAGGAGTTGGATATTATTGCTTTCTAAAATGCAATTGCTAGTTAATTTTTGCAGTTTAGCATCTGCTTCACAGTAACATTAAAAAACTGAGTTCTTGAGTGTAAGCATCATCAAAAATAAATGCTTTTGTTTTGCAAAGTAATTTCCTTTGTAAACTCACAAATCTTTTGGACCACATGCTTCTGCAACAGCTGTACAGGTATCAGACCAGACTCTATTACACATTTGCCTTTAATTGTCCGTAAGCAGCTTTCTTCCTTCCTAACAGCATCATTAAGAGATTTTATCTATATTGTGTGTCAGAAATCATTTGCAGTGGGCCGTGGGACCCTGTTCTGGCCATTCAAAGGCCGTATCTCTCTTCACAGAGCGAAGAGTCCTGGGGCTAACGGGACTTGCCCTTAGAATGACCAGGCTTTTCAAGAACCAGCTGAGCACACAGCCATGCCAGACAAATGACAATAATATAATAATACAATAATTATGCACATGTTCATGTACTTTATATGTGTGTGTGTGTTTTTATATATATATATATATATTTTTTTTTTTTTTTTTTTTGAGATGGAGTCTCGCTCTGTCTCCCAGACTGGAGTGCAGTGGCGCGACCTCAGCTTACTGCAAGCTCTGCCTCCCGGGTTCACGCCATTCTCCTGCCTCAGCCTCCTGAGTAGCTGGGACTACAGGTGCCTGTCACTACACCCGGCTAATTTTGTTTTCATATTTTTTGAGATGGAGTCTCATTCTGTTGCCTAGGCTGGAGTGCAGTGGTGCAATTTTGGCTCACTGCAGCCTCTACCTCCCGGGTTCAAGTGATTCTCCCACCTCTGCCTCCCAAGTATCTGGAATTACAGCCACACGCCCAGGTAATTTTTGTAACTTAGTAGAGACGGGGGTTTCACCATGTTGGCCAGGCTGGTCTCAAACTTCTGACCTCAAGTGATTCACCCACCTCGGCCTCCCAAAGTGCTGGGATTACAGGTGTGAGTCACTGTGCCCAGCCATATTATTAAAATACAAATATAACTATACATTTGAAATTATACTCTGCAGTACTTAATTTCTGTTATATAAATGGTTTTATTTAAAAATAGCAGCCGAGGTGGGAGGATCACTTGAGGCCAGGAGTTCAGAACCAACCTGAACAACATAGTAAGAACCCATCTCTACAAAAAATTAACAAATCAAACATTTAACCTATGGGCATGTGTCTGTAGTCCTAGCTACTTGGGAGGCTGAGGCAGGAGGATCGCTTGAGCCCAGGAGTTCCAGGCTGCAGCGAGCTCAGTGGATTTGCTCTTGACTGTGCTGTCGGTATTCCTTCGCCAGTGAGTGTGTGGGGAGGAGGGGGCTCTTTGGAGGTGTGGAGATGGATCTTGGCCAGGTGGACTGGGATGTCTACATGCAGGATGGAGCGGCCCCTGGACGTGTGAAACAGACCGGGCTTGGGAAGAGTAAAGCTGGACCTGAGACCCACTAGCTCCATGTCTTCTTGTTTGACATGGAATTCCAAGGAGTCTGCGAATTTTAATCTGAATATGGGCTTCCAGGTCATTATGAAGGTAAGATGATATGGCATCTTTTTAAAAATAATTTGCTAAATTGATTTATAATCTTTGAATATGTGTAAAGATGCTATGCTGATGTCCATTTTACCCCAGACCCTGGCAAACATTACGGCTGGGGAATGGATGGTTACGAGTCTTTTGAAAAGTTTAATCTTTGCTTGTAGATCCAGTCATTTACCACGAGGGGGCAATAGCAACCCGCACAATGAATGCCAAGCTCCAAGCAAGGTGTGGATTCTCCACTGATTTCCCGGGCCAAAGAATTTTCGTTTTAGAAATATTGTGATGAAGTTTCATTTTTATGTGATGAAAATGTTTTAAAATTGATTGTCATGATGGTTGCACAACTCTGTGAATGTACTAGGAGCCATTTGATTGTACAATTTAAATAGGTGAATTGTATAATATGTAAATTTTATCTCAATAAAGCTGTTTTATATATATAAATATATATACATCTGTGTGTGTGTGCATATAGTTATTTCACCCAAAATCTTGCCTCCAGAAAGACCCACATTAAATAGATCATGATGGATCCCTCTTGTTTCAAAAATAAATGGTATTTTGTTTATTTCTAAAAGTTAATACAAGTACTGTAAATGGTAGACCTATGGATATTTTTCTTTTTATATATATTTTTTATTTAAAAAGAGAAATGCTCATAAATGTTACTTTCTTTTAAAGTTGGAGAAGAATTCTTTATCCTACTCTGTGATCAGGGTTATCTGAGGATCTTTGCTGTCAGAGAAACTGAAATGGAGTCAAATTGTGAAAAGAAGATTAGTGACAGGACTAAGAACTGCAAAGGAAGATCACATAAATACTCAAACAGGAAAAGCCAAATCACTGCCTTGGGCTTTGAAAGAGATTCGTTGGGTTTTTGTCTACAAGAAAAGATAAATATTGTTGGAATTAAATCTCTCTCTCCTCACTGCCCCCAACCCACTCCCACTGCACCGCACTTGGCCACGTGTGACTCCTGAGGAATACCTGCAATTGTAAGACCAGGAGTATATCAGGTTCTTGCCAATAGATAGTCCACTGGAACATGTCCTAGTTAGGCAATCACTGAAATTATATTGCAACTCTAGAGGGGAAATATGGATGGAACTGAGGTGCCACAATATGATATCTACGTAATCTGCTCCTCTTCACCTTGTCCGACATTTTAAAATGCAAATCAAGCATAAAAGAAATTAAACTTCAACAGTTATTTATCATTTCTCTTATCCATTCATATCCAATGATTAATAGGGATGTGCTGAAGCTGGGTGTGGTGGCTCACACCTGTAATCCCAGCACTTTGGGAGGCCGAGGCCAGTGGATCACCTGAGGTCAGGAGTTGGAGACCAGCCTGACCAACATGGTGAAACCCTGTCTCTACTAATAATACAAAAAAAAAAAAATAATAAAACTCATGGTAGAGCACGCCTGTAATCTCAGCTACTCAGGAGGCTGAGGCAGGAGAATCGCTTGCACTTGGGAGGCGCAGGTTGCAGTGAGCCGAGATGGTGCCATTGCACTCCAGCCTGTGCTACAAGAGCTAAACTCTGTCTCCCCAAAAAAAAATAAAATAAATAAAATAAATTAAATAATAAAAAATAAGTATGCTGATCAGAGCATTAAAAGTTCTCATTTGAAACAAATGAAAACAATAAATCTAGACTATACATTGCTCAATCCCCTATAGACCTCATAATAAACATGCATTTGGATTAGTGATTGAAGTACAGAATATTTTCCACACAAATCTGCTCACAACAGCCTTCCTTTCCATGACACTTGCTGGGTACAAATTCCAGTTCCTCCAATAGACACATTTGTAATATCTCTGTGTGTACATTTTAGTGTAATAACAATATCCACACAATAGGGTATGAATATGAGTTGATGAATGTAAAGCACTTAGAATAGTGTCTGTATATAAAGCAAAAATGTAACAGGTTGCTGCCATTGTTGTTGCTATGATTAATTGCTAGGAATTGTTAGACACACTGTCAAACAGTGTGGAAGAAAACTTGCTTTCTTAAATCCAAGATACAGAGTCATTGAAACATTTCACTCATTTTTATCCTCTCAGGCTTCACCTGGAAGGGAAGTTTATGATCCAAGAACCTCAAAGGAAGGCCTTTGGAAAAAGTAAGAAATGGTATTGCATCTTATCTTTTCAAGGAAACATTCTTCTTTTCTTTTCTTTTCTTTTCCTTTCTTTTTTTCTTTTTTGAGACCGAGTTTCACTCTTGTCACCCAGGCTGGAGTGCAATGGTATAATCTCTGTTCACTGCAACCTCCACCTCCTTGGTTCAAGTGATTCTCCTGTCTCAGCCTCTCCAGTAGTTGGGATTATAGGTGCCGGCCACCACACCCAGCTAATTTTTGTATTTTTTGTAGAGATAGGGTTTACCATGTTGGCCAGATTGGTCTCAAACTCCTGATCTCAGATGATCTGACTGCTTCAGCCTCCCAAAGTGCTGGGGTTACAGGCATGAGCCAATGTGCCAGGCCTCAAGGAAGTGTTTTTCTACCATTGTTTAATTACTATCATGTTCCCTACAGAAGAGCTTTTCCAATCCCACTCCTAAATTCCAAATGATATAAAATATCTGCTTTTCAAATAAAGCTAAAATGATGTCTGCTTTGTTGTGGGACATTGCAACACTGATTGAGAGAACTGGAGATACTACAGAATTTGGACAAATTAGAACTGAAATTTACAGAGCTAAAAGTTCATGAGATTCTTGGCAGGGTGGAGCTGGTTTTCTGGGTGAGGAAATGTGATACCCCACCACCTGATGGGATTGGCTAACCTGTAAAGTACAAGGAGTTTGGCTCTCAGACTTCTAAACTCCTCTTGCTGTGTTGCCAACTCCACAACTTGGCTACGTCTCTTCTATTAAAGCAATGTTGTATTTTATAGAATCAAAATGTTACAAATCCCAAAGATAGAAGTTTGTTTCTCTCCAGTGTTTTAAAATATCCGTGAGTGAGCTTGGGTGTGTTGGCTCACGCCTGTAATCCCAGCATTTTGGGAGGCTGAGGCGGGTGGATCACCTGAGGTCAGGAGTTCGAGACTAGCCTGGTCAATATGGTTTAATCACCTCTCTACTAAAAATACACAAATTGGCCGGGGGGACGTGGCTCACGCCTGTAATCCTAGCACTTTGGGAGGCCAAGGCAGGTGAATTCCCTTAGCTCAGGAGTTCGAGACCAGCCTGGGCAACACGATGAAACCCCATCTCTACTAAAGTACAAAAAATTAGCCAGGTGTGGTGACATGTGCCTGTTGTCCCAGCTATTCAGGAGGCTGAGGCAGGAGAATCGCTTGAACCCAGGAAGTGGAGGTTGCAGTGAGCCGAGATCGCACCACTGCACTCCAGCCTGGGTGACAGAGTGAGGTTCCATCTCTAAAAACAAACAAACAAAAACAAAAAAAATTAGCTGAGTGTGGTGGCACACGCCTGTAATCCCAGTTACTCAGGAGGCCAAGGCAGGATAATCACTTGAACCTGGGAGGCAGAGGTTGCAGTGAGTCGAGATCCTGCCACTGCACTTCAGCCTGGGTGACAGAGCGAGACTCTGTCTCAAACAACAACAACAACCACAACAACAACAATAAATATCCAGGAGTGGAATCGTGGCTCCATAGTGTCATTAATGACTCAAGTTGCTGTCTCTTTGCTCTGATATCCTCAGGAGGGTTCTTCTATCCCATGGCTTAACATGGCTACTGAAGCTCCAGCCTTTACATCTGCCTTCCAGGTCACGGGAAAGAATAGGGGAAAGAAAGCAACCTTCTCCCTTTGAAGAGACTTCCAGGAAGCCCCCTGAATATTGTTTTCTTTCGGTTGGCTGTAACTTAGTCTCATAGTCTTCCTAGCTACAATGGATACTGGCAAATTCAGTTCCTTAACAGTATAGTCAGGAACCCAGCAAAAATTGGGATTTTGTTCAAAAGAGTAGAGAAGGGGATGAATGCATGTTGAAGTAGGCAGTACAATCCATTCATCTTTCTTAAATAGTCCAGTTTTCTCAGTGCCCTTCCTGTTCCTCAACACTTTTTCTCAGAAAGGAATCTAAAACTCACTCCATTGTGTAAGAGATTGATAAAGGATAAAAGTATTAGCACTACCTAAGGAATTTGCATCTTAATGGGCTTAAAGACTGAATACAGTTATTGCATTTTACTAGTAAAATTTCAAGGGAGAGTAAAGGAAGTGAAGGGAGTAAAGGTAGCATTTGATAGGAACAGTATAAAATCGCAGCACAGACACAACTCGGCTTTTGCCGTAGGCCAGTCAGTTTGCATTAAAAGTTGTAACGTTACCTTCAACTTCAGCTCCACTGATACAAAGAGAGTCCTGCTTATGTGAAATAGCTGCTCTCAGATTGGAAGAAATTCTATGTGTTCTCAGAGTCACGAGTCAATTCTCTAAACGGATTGCGGTCTCTAAGTTTACAGCAGTGGCTCTCAAACTTTCGTCGTACATCAGAATTGCCTGGACAACTGGATAAAACACAGACTGAGAGTTTCTTATGCTGTAAATTTTGAGTTCAACCTAAGAATTTGCTTTTCTAACAAGTTCCCAGGTGATGTCATTACAAGCTCAAGTTTGAGAACCACTGGTTTATGATACGTTCATCTTTTCCTTGTTAATAAGGGCACCATGAGTCATTACCCATCATTCATCTCACATTTAATGAAAGAGAATTTTACCTTCTGAAAAGAAAAAGCTTAAGTTCTTTATAACCATCTGAATATGAAACATCACGTGCCTAGCGTGTTCTGATGGCCCACATACCTGTCTCCCTCCAAAAACATATAGAAAAGTGTTATAAATGCATATATTATATTGAAATGTTCCATTTTGATCATTCTCTTGCACCATTACATTTCAATATTATATTTCAGACACAGAGAACAAATTGGAATTTCGAGAAACTGCCAGTAAATGAAGGGCATAGTAAAAATTCAAGACAGCTTGGGTCAGATGATACAGGAGAGAAGATGAATGACTTTCTCAAAATGGAAACATCCTGCCTCCACTGCTGAATCACTATGATCTTATCATAAGGAAGAATGATCCTGGGACCTAAATCGAAAGTAGTTTGGTGTATTTATGAAGTGATGCTAAAATTAATGGATACAATATCCCCTTCAAAACCGAGTGAGAATAGAGCTGGAAAATGCTTAATACAAATCTGGATTCTTCTGCAAATAAATACAAATTGTATGGTTAAATGACTGTATTACTCCTCCCTGCCTATCCATCTTAGGCACGCTGCCCCACCTCAGTGAGCCTCAGTCTTTTCATCTGTGAAATGAGTGTGCTCAACTGGACAAGCTCTAATGACTGTCCCTTTTCTAACATTTGTTGCTTCACTAAAGAGTGTGCAAGGGACGTTCTTGTGTGAGTGCACAGGGGGCTTATTCTATTTGTAACATCAACCGGCGGCGCTTCTAAGTCCTAGTCAGTTCACTGCCATTTAGGGTTAACGATGCCTTTTTCTTTGAAACACGGAGAGTGTTCAGGACAAATAGAATGATAAAAATAGAACAATTAATCATGTTTTAACAGAAATTTACACAAGAAACATGCCTCTCTTACTTGAAACCTTCATCCCACGACCACCAGCTCCACTGAACAAGCCCTCATTGTAGATGATCTTCTGCCTTTTCCAAACAATATCACAGAATATTTGAAGTGGCAATTGTTATTTGTAATCATGTTATAATAATTTCTTTCTTCTTTTTTTTTGAGACGGAGTCTCGCTCTGTTGCCCAGGCTGGAGTGCAGTGGTGCCATGTTGGCTCACTGCAACCTCTGCGTCCTGGGTTCTAGCGATTCTCCTGCTTCAGCCTCTCAAGTAACTGGGACTACAGGCGCCCGCCACCACACACCCGGCTAATTGTTGTATTTTTATTAGAGACGGGGTTTCACCATGTTGTCCAGGCTGGTCTCAAACTCCTGATCTCGAGTGCGCTATAATTTCTTACAATTTATGATAATTAACTAAATCAATCCATTACATATGGGGAGAGTCCGAAATGCCCTCGGCACTCTTTCTTCTGTTGTTTCTTGGTGAGCTCCTCCAAATCCCGGAAGACTCAACTCAGCCGTCAGCTCTGGGAAACCTTCTCCACTGCCACCCCCAGCCACCCCAGCCTATGTGTTGCCTAACCCTTGGGCTGGCCTCTGTCGCTGTATTTAGCTTACAGAATTATAATAATCTGTTTATATAACTGCTTCCTCCACTTAACTGTAAGTTCCGCGAAGTCGCCTTGAAATCTCCTATATCTCACACAGGCCACACTTACTAAGTATTCTTGGAACAACGGGAGGAATGAATAAGCTGAGAGGGTGCGTGGAGATTGTCCCTTCGAGGCAGAGCATAAGAGTGTAAACACAGTTAAAACTTCTAGTGTGGGGAAAAGAACCGCTTTATCAGGAAACAGGAGTCTACTTAGCTCTAAAGAATCTGCATCCTGGGCCAAATGACTTTGTAGGTCTTTCCATCAACACATTTTGATACTAGCAAAATGTTATTATATTTATATCAAGAAAAGTTTTGGACACTGAGACCTAGATCACAAGCATCAGGAATGGCTTAAAGGTGTTCAGAGTATATAATAATAAGAGCAAGGGTAGATAATGAATGAAACGTGTTCGCATATCATTGTTTTATCATTTTTACCCCAGCCTGGTAACATGGGTGTTACTATGTCAGTTTGGCTGGTGGAGAAAGGGCAGCTCAAGGAATGTAGGGGACCTGCCCAAGCTCAGGTGCACAGTAAGTGGTGGACTAGAAGTCTACTTGGATTTTTTTGTTCCAGATGCAATGTTCTCTATTCTTTCAGACATAATTTTCAAAGGAGAAGTAGCTTCAAAAACTGGACGCATATCTGGTGGGAAAAGAGAGGGAGTATGTTGCATGTCAGCCTTTCTCAGTCCTTCCAAGTGGCTTCATAGAGAACTTGGTTCTACAACCCCATGTCATGGTTTCTTTACTCCTGTCCCCATATTTCATCTCTGAGTTTCTGTGTGGCTCTGGGAGCAAGAACCCAGAGACACAGGATCCTAAACTGATGTCCCCAACTGCCAACTCTACACTAATGGCTTTGGACAGAGACTTCTCTATGGTGAATCACCCTCCAATTGCCAGTGAGTCAAACCACTAAACTCTAATCTTTAATTCATATTTTATAAACAGTTTCATTCACTCAGACGTCTTTAATTTAAAAGCCAGGGGGCAATGGCCACAGCACCTGCAAGAAGTTCCCTCACAGAGAGAAAGGAGAATGGAAAAACAAAGCTTATGTCCCTTTTCCTTCTCCTTCTCAAGAAAAATCACTATGAATGTACCACCCTCTCCTCCTTCCCTGCCCAGGCTGTCACCTCCAGGGCTCCTCAAAGACTAGAGGTGGGTACCGCAAAGGGCATTTGCAATCTGTCCTGTTATCTCTTAGATTAGCCTGGAGACAGGACTTATCATAAACCTTTATTATAGCAGTGGTAAAGAAATTCCACAGGTATGGAACTGGAAAGATCCTGCCTGGCTTTCAACAGGACCTCCCTGGGTAGAGAAGGAAGAAAAGGATTTGATTTTATGCTTCTTCAGAGCCCATGTCTGAGACCCTAACGAAACTTTCTATTGATACATCTGGATTGTTCTTTTGTCTAAAGAGGGAGAAGGGCTTGATTTACTGTCCAAGGCACAGAGGAACAGAAGAGCAGCGTGGTCTGTATTTCCTGCTCTGACCTTTGGTGTAACTATCCTTATTTGCTCTCTGTATGTCAAAATTGTTCCTGGTGGGGCCTCCCTGCACACAGCTTTTATGACAACATGCTGAAATGGGGTTGTCTATAGCACTCCCCACCTTGTGTTTCCTTTTATCACTTCTCTCAAACATTCTCGTGTGTTTACACTCAACTTCCAACTGTCCACCTGCCGGGGTCTGTCTCATCTGCGAAAGCAACCTCCACTCCTGTCTGCACGCTAAAATCAATGTGAGAATGGCTTTGTTCCATTTTACGTATGACCAGTGAGACCAGTTCCGATTCTCCTGCTCTCAGATGTGGACATCTGACCTTATCACCTTTGAACACCCATGCCACAGTGAACTTTGCAGCGCTAGCGTGTGACTTGAGCAGGGCCAGCGTGTGACCTGAACAAGGCCATTATACTCTTCTCTGATTTTGCATATCTGGGTGCTGAAAGAGGTTCAGGAAAATGTAGATTTGAAACTGATTATAGAAAGAACATGTGATTGAAGCCAGCTCTATTCAACTGGGCATTTCAGCTGCCTAAACCAATAGATTAAATTTTATATATATATATATATATACACACACACATATATATATGTGTGTATATATATATATATTTTTTAAAGAATAACCTAGACACAATGAACCACTATCCACAATGATTTGCCTTCGGTATGTACCTCTCTTGCATCGTCCTTATTTAACTCTGCCAGATGTGACCTCAAAGTTATTTACAGACTTCCATGCTCATAGATTCCTGGATGAGGTTTTATATTCCCCCTAGTTTTAAGTAGTTTTCTCATGTTGCTCATCCCTCTGGTTCTGCTTTTGCTTTATAAATATGTTAGAGAGGCCGGGCACAGTGGGTCCCGCCTGTAATCCCAGCACTTTGGAAGGCTGAGGTGGGGGGATCTCCTGAGCCCAGGAGTTTGAGACAGCCTGGGCAACATAGTGAAACCCTGTCTCTACCAAGAAATGCAAAAATTAGCAGATGTGGTGGCACATGTCTGTAGTCCCAACTACATGGGAGACTGAGGCAGGAGGATTACTTCAGCCCAGGAGGAGGAGGCTGATGTGAGCTATGATGGCACCATTGCATTCCAGCCTGGGTGACAGAGTGAAACCCCATCTCAGAAACAAAAGCAAACAAACCAACAACAACAACAAAATCTCACAAAACAAAGCAAAAAGCAAATATCTTTGAAAGCCCCGCTTCTGATTTTCCAGTTATTCCAGGCCATTGAAGCCCACCACCCTATTTTCATTCTGTCACATCCAACTCCTGGTTTTCTTTCTTTTTTTGAGACAGAGTTTCGTTCTTGTCGCCTAGGCTAGACTGCAATGGCGTGATCTCGGCTCACTGCAACTTCTGCCTTCTGGGTTCAAGTGTTTCTTCTGCCTCAGCCTCCTGTGTAGCTGGGATTATAGGCACTTGCCACCATGTCCAGTTAATTTTTTGTATTTTTAGTAGAGATGGGGTTTAACTATGTTGGCCAGGCTGGTCTCAAACTCCTGACCTCAGGCGATCCACGTGCCTCAGCCTCCCAAAGTGCTGAGATTACAGGCACGAGCCACACGTGCCCAGCCAAACTCCTGGTTTTCTTTGCTGGTCCCCACTTGGCCTGAAAGCACACAGCAACTCTACCTACATACACAGCTGAGATCGAATACCCGTTCACAATAGAAAGTAGCTCTTGAAAAGAAAATACCTTCACCGAAGGAGTATATCCTTTTTAGTACTTCAGCTTTTTCTCTGCATTTTGAAACTGAAGACATGTTAACTGACAGGAATACAGATGATATTTCAAGCAGTGTGATGGGTCATAGGGCTTGGAAGCCTTCTTAGCATTTTTAAAGCAAGGCCACATCGATCATTTCCTGCCCTGCTCACATTCCTTTCTAAGAAAATCTGCTCTATCTATAGTCTCACTGCCGAATGGGCCATGTTTTGAACTGCATGACCCAGTCCTCTTGGGATACAGGGTCAACCAGATGAAAGCAGAAAAGACAGACAGAAGCACCTGCATTGTTCAATATTTGACTCACACTGAAGGAGGAACAAGACAAGACTACAAAGAAAGTCCATGAATAACCACATGGAAGATTTTGAAGATTTGAAATTTTTGAAGATTTGATTTTGAATATCCATGCAAAGCCCACGTCCTAAAGCAATCTAACATCAAAGAAATAAAGTATTTCCCAACTCTGATCCCAGTGTTTGACCTAGCTAAGTGGCTCTCTGACTCTGACAACCAACCAAATAGAATCACCTGGTATGTGACATTTGGAGATTGGCTTTTGTTACTCAGCATAATGCCCTTGAGATTCATCAAAGCTATTGAAGTATTGATAGTAAATTTGTTTTGATTGCTGAGTATATTCCATGATCTTGATGTAGCACAATTTGTTTAATAGCCCAGCTATTGTGGGGCATGTTACCTGTTCCCAGTTTTGGGCTATTACAGATAAAGCCGCTAGGAAAAGTCACAGGCAGGTAAGAAGCAAAAGGGGTGAATTCTGCCATTCTCTACCTTTTGCTTCATTCAAGACCTCAGTGGACTGAATGACGTCCACCCACATCAGGGAAGACCAATCTACTTTATGAAATCTACCAATTCAAATGCTAACCTCGCCCCGAAACACCCACATGGGCATACCCAGAAATAAGGTTAAATCCAGGCACCTCCTGGCCAGTCAAGTTGATGCATGAATTTAACCATCACAACCTTTCACCATTAGATATAATGTTTGATATAGGTTTTGTCAATATTTTTTATAAAGTCGAGAATTTTCCTATTATTCCTGCCTTTCTGAGAGCTGTAATCATGAACAGGTGTTGAATTTTGTCAAATCTTCCTGTGCAACAAATTACATAGCTTTGTAATTTTTCGTCTTTCACCTGTTAATATGGTGAATTACATAGATTTTCAAATATTGAACCAACCTTGCATCACTGTGTGGTCAAGGTATATAATTCTTTCTATATATTGATAATTTCTTTTTGTTAATATTTTGTTAAGGATTTTTGCATCTATATCTATAAAGGATATTGGTCTGTAGTTTTGGGGCTTTGTATTTGTTCTCTTTTTTGGCACTGTCTTGTCTGCTTTTGGTTTCAGATTAATATAAGGTTTATAAAATAATTAAGTAATTGAGTAATGTTTTCTCTTCTATTTTCTGGAACAGGTTGTATAGAATTTGGGTTAATTATTCTGTAAATATTTGGTAGAACATTTTAGTAATACCATCTGAGCCTAGGGATTTCTATTTGGGAGGTTTTTCTTTTTTTGTATAACTTTTAAGGCTCAGAAAATAGCACCCCAAAATATGGCAGCTGGACATGATGAACTGTGGGAAAAGCCTCAAGGTTTTGGTGACCTTTCCCCCGACCTCCTATCTTTCAATCCTCTGTCTTCCTGCAAGCACAGGATGAGGCTGTTCTTTAAAGTTCCCTTATCTTCCTAGGAACTGGGCCTGCCAGAGAGAAATAAACTGCCTTGAGTCCATTTCCTGAAATTTTCTTAACCAGAGAAGATGAAAACTCAAATTACAGAGAAAGAAACTGAAAATTAAACACCATACTTGGAGCTCCGATCAACTTGGTCACACATTATCATCTGTTCTTAAGTCCCATTCAGTTTTCAAAGAGAATTGTTTACTAACCACTGTCTGAACATTGGGCCTATTTATTCCCCCTGAAAATATAATCTACTAACCTCTCAAGATGGCCACATTTCTCCCATGTCTCCTTCCCCTGTCAAGATGGATATATAAGTATCTGTACCTCATTGGGTTATTGGATAATTGTTCTGAAATTCTGCAGTGCTTATGTACATTAAATATATTTGTATGCCTTTTTCTATTAATCTTCCTTATTATAGGTTCATTTCTAGTAAATCTTTAGAGAAGAGAGGAAAGATTCCCCTTGGCCCCTAGATAACAATTCAATTTCCTAAATAGTTATAAGAATATTCAGCTATCTTTTTAATATTAAGTGAGTTGTGGTAGTTTATGCTTTTCAAGAAATGGTTCCATTTCAGCCGGGCACAGTGGCTTACACCTGTAATCCCAACACTTGGGGGCCGAGGCAGGCACCTGAGGTCAGAAGTTCAAGACCAGCCTGGCCAATATGGTGAAACCCTGTCTCTACTAAAAATACAAAAATTAGCCGGACATGGTGGTGGGCACCTGTAATCCCAACTACTTGGGTGACTGAGGCAGGAGAATTACTTGAGCCCAGGAGGCAGAGGTTGCAGTGAGCAGAGATTATGCCACTGCACTCCAGCCTGGGTGGCAGAGAGAGACACCATCTCTTAAAAAAAAAAAAAAAAAAAAAGTCTAAGATGGCGTTTCATTCTTATCTCCCAGGCTGGAGTGCAATGGCATGATCTTGGCTCACTGCAAACTCTGCCTCCTGGGTTCAAGCAATTCTCACGGATGAGTAGAATCAACATTGTGCAAATGATTATACTGCCAGAAGTAATCTACAAATTCAATGCAATCCCCATCAAAATACATACTACCATCATTCTTCACAGAATTAGAGAAAACAATTCTAAAATTCATATGAAACCATAAAAGAGCCTGCATAGCCAAAGCAAGACTAAGCAAAAAGAACAAATCTAGAAGCATCACACTATAGTATACTATACTATAAAGCTATAGTCACCAAAACAGCATGGTACTATTATAAAAATAGACACATAGACCAATGGAACAGAATAGAGAACTCAGAAATAAACCTAAATACTTATAGCCAACTAATCTTTGACAAAGCAAACAAAAACATAAAGTGGGGAAAGGACACCATTTCAATAAATGCTGCTGACATAATTGGCTAACCACATGTATGGGAATGAAACTGGATTCTCATCTCTCACATTACACAAAAATCAACTCAAGATGGATTAAGGACTTCAACCTAAGACCTGAAACTATAAAAATTCTAGAAGATAACATTGGAAAAACATTGGCTTAGGCAAGGATTTCATGGCCAAGAAGCCAGAAGAAAATGCAACAAAAACAAAGATAAATAGCTGGGACCTAATTAAACTAAAGAGCTTTTGCATAGCAAAAGGAGCAGTCAGCAGAGTAAACAGACAGCCCCACAGAGTGGGAGAAAATCTTCACAATCTGTGCATCTGACAAAGGACTAATATCCAGAATCTACCAGGTACTCAATCAAATCAGTAAGAAAAAAACAATCCCATCAATAAGTGGACTAAGGACATGAACAATTTTCAAAAGAAGATATACAAATGGTCAACAAACATGAAAAAATGCTCAACATCATTAATTATCAGCAAAATGCAAATCAAAACCATGATTCAACACCACCTTACTCCTGCAAGAATGGCCATAATAAAAAAGTAAAAAAACAGTAGATGTTGGTGTGCATGTGGTGAACAGAGAACACGTCTACACTGCTGGTAGGAATGCAAACTAGTATAGCCACTATGGAAAACAATGTGGAGGTTCCTTAAAGAACTGAAAGTTGAACTACCATTTGATCCAGCAATCCCACTACTGGGTATCCACCCAGAGGAAAAGAAGTCATTATTTGAAAAAGATACAATTCACAATTGGAAAATCATGGAAATAACCCAAGCACCCATCAATCAATGAGTGGATAAAGAAACTGTAGTATACATATATCTGATGGAATACTATGCAGCCATGAAAAGGAATGAATTAACAGCATTTGCAGTGATCTGGGTGAGACTGGAGACTATTATTCTAAGTGAAGTTACTCAGAAATGGAAAAACAAACATCGTATGTTCTCACTGATGTGGGATCTAAGCTATGAGAACACAAAGACATAAGAATGACACTACGGACTTCGGGGACTTAGGTCAAGAGTAGGAGCAAGGAGGGGGAAAAAAGTCCACAAATACGGTGCAGTGTATACTGCTCAGGTGATGGGTGCACCAAAATCTCACAAATCACCACTAAAGAACTTATTCATGTAACCAAATACCACTTGTTCCCCAATAACCTATAGAAAAAAAACAACAAATGTCTGATTCTATATAGCGAATCCTAGTTTGATTAATATTTTCATGGTGCATCTTTTGTATCCTTTCACTTTTAGCCTATTTATATTGTTATATTTGAAGTGTGTTTCTTGAAGAGACGATATAGTTAGGTCATGTTTGCTTTTCTCTTTTTTTGAGATGGAGTTTCGCTCTTGTTGACCAGGCTGGAGTGCAATGTCGTCATCTCAGCTCACTGCAACTTCCGCCTCCTGGGTTCAAATGATTCTCTTGCCTCAGTCTCTCAAGTAGCCAGAATTATAGGCATGCTCCACCATGCCCGGCTAATTTTTACACATTTAGAGATGGGGTCTCACCGTGTTGGTCAGTCTGGTCTTGAATTTCTGAATTCTAAGCAATCCACCTGTTCAGTCTCCCAAAGTGCTGGGATTACAAGGCATGAGCCACTGCGCCAAGCCTCATGTTTGGTCTTCTAATCAACTTTGTTCATTTCTGTTTTTTTAATTTTTATATTTAGAACATTTAGGTTCAACGTAATTATTGATAGGTTGGGGTTAATGTCTGTATTTAATTTTTGTTTCCTCTCTTTTTTTTCTCTGTTTCTGTTTGTTTGGGTTTTGTTGTTGTTGTTGTTGTTTTGAGACAGCGTCTTACTCTGTCATCCAGACTGAAATGCAGTGGCACTATCACAGCTCACCACAGCCTCAACTTCCAGGGCTCAAGTGATCCTCCCACCTCAGCCTCCCAAGTAGCTGGGCTGGGACTATGGGCACATGTCACCACACCTAGCTAATTTTTATGATTTTTGTAGAGATACGGTTTCACCACATTGCCCAAACTGGTCTCAAACTCCTGGGCTCAAGCCATCTGCCACCTTAGCCTCCAAAAATGCTGGTATTCAGGCATATACCACAGCACCCGGCCTTCTTCTCCATTTTATTTTTCTGTCTCTCTGTGGGTTATGTGAACATTTTTATTTATACATAGTGTTTGTAAGTGTACATCGTTCTATAATATTTTCATTGGTTTCTCTTAGTGCCATATTCTATATATGCAGCTTTGCACGGACTACTGGCACACATATTCTATCAGTTCAAGTGAAGTGTGGAAACCTTACCTTATTTTACATGCCTTAAACTTCCTGCATTTACAATATAATTTTTAAACTATTTCTTCTACATATTTTGAGAACCACATCTGACACGTTAACATTTTTGTTACAAATGTCACACACAATTTGGAAAACTCAAGAGTAGTTGGAAAGTCTCTTGTATTTACTTACATTTTGCTGCATACCTCAATATACATTTTTCAAGGCTCTTTCTCTCTTCCTGGTTGATGTAGTTTGTATATTTGTCCCCATCCAAATCTCATGTTGAATTGTAATCCCCAGTATTGGGGGTGTGGCGTGGTGGGAGGTGATTAGATCATGGGAGAAGATCCCTCTTGAGTGACTTGGGCCATCCCCTTAGTGATAAGTGGGCACTCACTCTGAGTTCAAAGGAAATCTGGACATTTAAAAGTGTGTGGCACCTCCCACTCTGCACTCCCTTGCTCCAGCTTTTGCCTTGTGAAGTGCCGGCTCTGCTTTACCTTCTGCCATGAGTAAAAGCTCCCTGAGGCCTCCCCCAAAGCAGACCCTGGCCACTATGATTACTGTGAAACCTGCAGAACTGTGAGCTAATTAAACATTTTTCTAATAAATTAGCCAGTCTTAGGCATTTCTTTATAGCAATACAAGAATGGCCTAACACACTGATGTTCCAAGATCTAATTTTATCTTTTCTCTTTTGTTTAATAAATTTTCATTAGCCATTCTTGTAGTGTCAGTCAGCTGCTAATAAATTTTCTTAGCTTTCCTTCATCTCAGAAGGTCTTAATTTCCTTTCCATTTCTGAAGAATGTTTGATGTTTCCTTTTTTTCAGCATTTGAAAAATGGTGTGCCACTTCCTTCTGGCCTTTGTAGATTCTATTAATAAATCTGCTGTCTTTATTTATTTTTTATCTTTTTCTTTTTGAGACAAAGTCTTGCTCTGTTGCCCAGGTTGGAGTGCATTGGCATGATCCCAGCTCACGGCGACTTCTGCCTCCCGTGTTCAAGAAATTCTTGTGCCTCAGCTTCCTGAGTAGGTGAGATTACAGGCGCCCACCACCATGCCTGGCTGATTTTTGTATTTTTTGTGGAGAAGGGGTTTCACCATACTGGCCAGGCGGGTCTCGAACTCCTGACCTCAAGTGATCTGCCTTCTTTGGCCTCGAAAAGTACCGGGATTACAGGTGTGAGCCACTGCGCCTGGCCATAAAGCTGCCATCTTTAAAACTGTTTTTCTCTTACGTGTAAATGTCAATTTTTGCTGTGTACAATAATTTTCTCTGTCTTTAACTTTCAGGATTTTGATTATGATTTGCCTTGATGTGGACTTTTGTATCCTGGTTGGGGATGGCTCAGTTTATTGAATGTGTAAATTTTTGTCTTTGCACAAATTTGGAACATTTTCAGCCATTATTTCTTTGAGTACCTTCTCTGCCTCAAACTTTTTCTCCTCTCTGTCCATAATGCTAATAATACAAATATTAAATTTTTTTAAAACATCTCACAGATCTCTAAAGTTCTGTTTCTTTATTTTTTTTTCAGTCTATTTCCTCTCTGTTTTATTGAAATGGGGAAATTTCTATTATCCTGTCGTCAATTCCACTTAGTCTTTTCTCTTTCCTGCTAATGAGGCTATCAATTGAGTTCTTTTATTTGGTTCTTTTAGTGTTCTTTTCTATTTTTCAAGTTTAAACTTTCTAATTGGTTCTTCTTTACATTTTCTATTTCTTTATTGACACTTTTTAATTTTATTTGTTTCAAGTGTGTTTATACTTTATGTTAAAGCATTTTTTTTTTTTTTTTTGACAGAGTCTTACTCTGTCACCCAGGCTGGAATGCAGTGGCACCATCTCTGTTCACTGCAAGCTCTGCCTCCTGGGTTCACACCATTCTCTTGCCTCAGCCTCCCGAGTAGCGGGGACTACAGGTGCCCACCACCACGCCCGGCTAATTTTTTGTATTTTTAATAGAGACGAGGTTTCCCCGTGTTAGCGAGGATGGTCTCAATCTCCTGACCTTATGATCCGTCTGCCTCGGCCTCCCAAAGTGCTGGGATTATAGGCGTGAGCCACCGCGCCCGGCCTAAAGCATCCTTTTTATGAAGACTGCTTTAAAATCTTTGTCAGATAATTCTAGTATATTTATCATCTTCTTGTTTGTGTCTGTTGATTACCGTTCAGTATTCAAATTGTGGTTTTTTTTGGTTCTCATATGACAAGTAAATTGAGATTGAAACTTGGACCTTTTGAATATCATAGTAAGATATTCCAGATTTCATTTAAATCTTCTAGTGTAGCAGGACTTCCATGACACCATGTCAGCAAGAGAAGAGCAGTATCTCCTCATTCCTGCCAGGTGGGCTAGAAGTCCAAGATCCCTATCAGGCCTTGGCTGAGATCCAAGAGGGGTGGTGTTACTCTTTATTACTGGGATGGTAGTTTAGTATCAATAGTAGACCTCTGCTGATGCTGTCCTTGTTGAGAGGAGCATGGTGAGGGGGCCTCATCACTACAGAGTGATACTATAGATCTAATTTCTATAACTGATCACAAGACCATCACCTTTTTTTTCTCTTATCTTTCTTTTTTTTTGTTTTTTGTTTTTTTGAGACAGAGTCTCACTCTGTTGCACAGGCTGCTGTGCAGTGGTATGATCCCAGCTCACTGCAACCTCTGCCCCATGGGCTTTCAAACAATTCTCCTGCCTCAGCCTACCAAGTAGCTGGGATTACAGGCATCCGCCACCACACCTGGATAATTTCTGTATTTTTAGTAGAAATGGGGTTTCACCATGTTGTTCAGGCTGGTCTTGAACTCCTGACCTTGCGACCCACCCTCCTCGGCCTCCCAAAGAGCTGGGATTACAGGCATGAATCGCGGCGCCCGGCCCACTAATCTTTTTTCTGCCTTCCTTCCCACGTGCTCTGTTTCTCTTGACATCTTCCAACAACCAGTTTGTCAAAGGATTCTTAATATGGTGACAAAAACCTTTGCCATCCTCACAGATCTGAGACCTTAGCAGTTTTTCTACTAAGGACTTCCATTAACATTTACTACCATGCCTAGTTTTACAAAGAAACCATAAAGGAATAAGTTAGGTTTTATTCATATATCTCCTGCTCTAATGTATACGAATAATCCAACTTCTCCCATAGTTAAAATCATAACATCTTTTTTGACCTATTCATCTAATAGAATAGGAAACCCCAAGTTCCCCAGTAAATTAGTATTAAAATTCTCAGCTCTCCAAGACGTGAGAAGAACTGGCAACAGATGGCAAGCAGGTGTGTAACCTAGCAAAGCACCAAATCGATTACCATCTTCCAACTCTGTGAACCACAGATTTTAGCTGTGAGTAAAACACCATCATATGTTGGATCAGTACTTCATAACACTCACTGTACTCCTTATGGTGGCTGCACAAGCTAGCAAGGCTTTGTTTCCAGCTGTGGCACAGTTGTTGCTTCAGAATAACGGGCTACAGAATCAGACCAGTGAATGCCCTCAGTGTAGCATCATAGCCGTACTCCCTTGAGAGTGAGGGAGAGTCCCTGATCATGAGTGTGAGATGTCATGACGGTGTGTATGGAGTTCTAGAAGCTCGTGGATTATAGTTCTGCCGAAACCATGACAGACAGAAAAAGAAAATACAAATCTGGAAAAAGTAGCTCTGCCAGTAAAGTCAAATCTGTGCCCTCATCATAATAGGAGTGGCCTAATGTGGAAAAAAAAAAAAAAAAGACACTGTTATCGTCACTACTATTATCACTATCATTATTATTAAATATAAGAAATGTTGACCCAAGATATATTATTTTTATAAATATGTTTATACATTTTTATAAAAATGTTATACATTCCAGAAATATTCAATATGATATGAGAGTACAAAAACAAAATACCTCAAATCTACAATATTATTTTAAAATGAAGAAAGGAAACTTCTTCATTTTAAGGTATTTGATATGTCACTCTGAAACAGCTTTAAATGGACAAAGATAACAATGAATGATTGTATCTATTACTCTGTTACGGCTTTATTGAACGTATGGCATGGCCACAGTGTACTATAGATAATACAGCTAGTACCTCCCCTTAGGGACTAGTTACCTACACTTAAGACCGCAGGCAGATTCTTACTCATTTAAGGGATCTATCTGGAAATAACTTATAGCACTGATCCTTCCCCACTGTCTAGCCCTGCCTAAATGCCTCAAAAACAACAACATCAACAACAACAACAAAAACGAATACAAAACAGGATGTGAAGAAAGGGCATATGCAGAAATGGAAAGCCCATCTAAAATGATTTCTTACCAATCTCAGCAGTGCCGACTATCACAAGAATCAGTTATATGAGACTCTAATCAGTCAGGGGGTATGTCACACAATTCCACCAATGACAAAGTGGGGGCACACCTATAGTTCTTCCTAGTGATTGTTCCTCCGCAAACCCCGTTCAGGCACATTATTGATCCATTAATTCATATTTACTGGGCACCCGCTATGCACAGAGCTAATTACTCAGGGAATATATTTATAGCATAAATCTCAACCCTTCAAGCTGGGAAGAATTATGCATACATTCATTAATTCATTCACGCATGCATCCAAGGATTTAACAAATATTTAATGAACATCTGCTAAGTGCCAGACACTCTACTTACGAATGGGATGTGAAAATAAATAAGACAGAATTCACGGAGGTGTCTAGAGTTTGATCCTACTGCCAACACAACACATTCACTCCTCCGCACCTGTGAGTCCTTCCTGGTAGGGTGGCGCATGTGATGGAGCAGGCAGCAGGTCAAAGTAGTTGGGGGTGAAAGAAACAGTACCTTGGTGCTCAGGTGGTGCCCATAAGATGGTGGCCCTTGTCCCCAGGGAGAGGTGAAAGGAGGACACAGGTTAGAAGGTCGCTCTTTGCAGTACAGGTGGCACAGACATCAGTCAATGAAATTGACCTTTGGATTTTAGAGACTTACTCCTTGAATAAACAAACACTTCATCAACTCTGGGAAAACTGGTTTCAGAAGCCTGTTGAGCAACAGTTAACAAAGGGCATCCGGCGTGCTGCTCCTTTGCATTTTGCTGCATGGATACAGTTTCTGCCTTGCTACCCCCACCCTTCTTGTGGACTGTCTGAAACTAAATGTGCATGTCTGGAAGTTAATGCCTTATTGTGCTGCTGGCTCTGTCTGCCTCAGCTAATGGAGTGTAGACAGCTATGGTTGTTTGCAACTTCTGTCCTCCCTTTAGGGCTTCCAGTCAGTAATTCCAGCCAGTTCTGATAAACAAAGGACAAAAAGAACTGGCACAGAGGTTGGAAATTGCCTGCTCGGTGCCAGTTCCAGCCTGCCACAGGCCAGTGCCCAGAGAGTGACAGTGCAGCTGTAGGTAGACCACGTTGGGGTGAGCCGTCATCGTCAAGCATGGCGTTAGATGAACAAGTGTACCCTGGAGTAGAATGAGGGACTCTCAGAGAGGAAAGGGGCCTCAAGAAGTCACCTGGTGAGGAGCTGGATGAGCCACATGGCTGAGAGTGTTCTCCAAGGACACTTATCAGCTGTGGGGAGGAAACTCCGTTCTTCGCTTCTGTCCTTCTTACTTATTACGGATTGGTTAGTTTGTTTATTCTCTAAAACAAGACTTCAGGATAAGGCTTGCATGCAGGTAGTTTATTTGTGAAACAGTCCCTGAAAGCATAAATAAGACAGTGATGGCAACAATTCAGGGAAGGAGAAAAGCCATGAAAAGGAATATGACTGTGTGGGTTGAGCTTTGCAGGCCCCTGGGTTTCAATCCCAGTGTAGACTCCCAGGAAACCTGAAGGAAGAAGCACACCTCTGAATTGTCCCACCAGATGGTGTGGAGGCTGCTTTATTTAACCTAGCGACTCTCATCCCCATTAGTTGGGGATTTCTCCCAAGGGCATTAGTGCCCTCCCTATACACTTTTGGGCTGTACCATCAGGTAGAAAGCGAGTTCCTGATGAAAATGGTACCAAAGAAAACCTCAGACAGAGGGGGAAAAGAAATGTAGGTGCTTGGGGTGAGAAGTTCTCAACCTTCTGGAAACTGCCTACACAGTCACAGGTGAACGTGAAAGTGGGCTGTGGAATATGGAGGTGGGGTGCCAATAGGGTCTACTACTGCCCACAGAAGAAAACTGTAGCACACACACAATTTTCACTTAGAGAGTGAAATAGGAGCTTTAAGATCTATTCAATCTCCCTCACAGAGTTTTCAAAAGGACAAGTGAGAAAATGCTGCATAGATATTTGCATAAAACTAAAAATTCTTATACACTGATTTATTTATTCAACCCATATTACTGAATGCCTGTGTACTGTGTGTGAGGCATTGTCCTAAGAGGACAGTCACTGAGAACAACAAAGTCCTTGTTCTCACTGAGCTTGTAGTCTTTTGCGGGATATAGACAAACAAACGAACAGATAGCACACAAACAGGCAAGTTTAATAAACTGTAATAAGTGCTAGAATGAAGGAAATACATGGTACTTAGGAACATGAATAGGAACACAGTATCTAGATGAGCAGGAGCTTGAGAATAGCTTCCTGGAGGGGACCTTGTCTAAGGTGAGATATAAAGGATTCACTTAAGAAAAAAAAAGAAAAGTGTAGTAAAATGCATGTAACATACAGTTGACCTTGATCTTTTTTTTTGAGATGGAGTTTTGCTCTTGTTGTCCAAGCTGGAGTGTAATGGCGCAGTCTCGGCTCACTGCAACCTCCACCTTCCAGGTTCAAGCAATTCTCCTGCCGCAGTCTCCCAAATAGCTGGGATCACAGGCATGCGCCACCATACCCAGTGAATTTTATATCTTCAGTAGAGATGGGGTTTCCCCATGTTGGTCAGGCTGTTCTCAAACTCCTGACCTCAGGTGATCCTCCCACCTCGTCCTCCCAAAGTACTGGTATTAAAGGTGCGAGTCACTGTGCCTGGCCGACCTTGATCATTTTAAAGTAGACAGTTCTGTTGTATTGAGTACACTTACACTGTCATGCAACTGTCACCACCACCCAGCCATAGAACTTTTCTCATTTTGCAAACATGAAATTCTGTACCCATTGAACTCTAATTCCCATTCCCCCACCTCCCATTCCTTGGAAACCACCTGTCTTCTTTCTATCCCTACAATATTTGACTACATTAGTTATCTCATATAAGTGGAATAATACAGTACTTAGTCTTTTGTGATTGTTAGATTCCAATTCTAACACTTCTATTTATTAACTGTGTAAAATGAAGCAAGTCATTTTACCACTTTAAAGCTCAACTCACTCTTTTCTAAAATGGGATGAATGGAACTCACCTTGCAGATGATTATACACAGTAAATCCTTCTATAATGTATTGCGTAACCAAAGTGTTGAACTCAAAATGTAAAAAGTTATCTTTAAAAAATGGTGAGTGTGGGCCAGGTGTAGTGGCTCACACTTGTAATCCCAGCACTTTGGGAGGCCGAGGCAGGTGGATCACCTGAAGTCAGGAGTTTGAGATCAGCCTGGCCAACACGGTGAAATCCCATCTCTACTGACAATACAGAATTAGCTGGGCATCACAGGGCACACCTGTAATCCCAGCTACTTGGGAGGCTGAGGCAGGAGAATCACTTGAACCCAGGAGGCGGAGGTTGCAGTGAGCCGAGATCACACCATTGCACTCCAACCTGAGTGAAAAGAGCGAAACTCCATTTCACACACACACACAAAAAGGTGAGTGTGAACCTTACAGGCCATTACTAAGCACTCTGAATTCACAATTGTATGAGCAAGTGAGGGCGTAAGTGGAGTTGCTGGAAGAAGCAGCCAGTTGAAGGCATCTCGACTGCTGTGTTCCCTGGACCCAAGGGAGAGAAAACACTGCTGGATGCCATCTCCCACCCACTGTGCTGCAGCCTCACCCCAGGATGGCTCAGGATGCCATCGTGCCTTTCCACACGGGCCACCAGAATCTTCATTAGATCTGGGCATAGAACTGGGGCAGAGAGAAAGAGTTACAAAAGGTAAAGCTTTCCCGTTGTCCCGACACAGGCAGCAGAACCTGGGGAGGGTGTTTCCCCTGTCTGGAGTTGTCTTGCTTCTGTTCAGTCCAGGTTTTTCTCAGCCAAGACATGGGCCCTACCCCCATCATGCACCAGCTGTTTTCTAAGGCCCCCCACAGTCTCCAGCTTATATTCCAATCAAACATTTTTCTTACAATTCAAGCTGCCTCCAGTCTTGTGCAGAATAAGGCACAAAATAAACACTAGAACTTACCATCAGATGCACTTGGCAAAATATAAAATATATTATGTGACTGGAGAAGTGCACCCTGCAAATCCAGTGCTACTATGAACAACTGGTAGGTGATGAAATTTCTTGTGAAGCTATCAACCCTCAGTCTCTAAGGCAACGAACAAGTTGAGGGGTGTCATGGCACCACTCATCAGAAATCACTTCACAGGACAGAAACATTTTGACCACGTTATCACTTAGATTTTCACATTAAGGAAGAAATCAGAATCACTGATTCTGGTACGTGGTACCAGTGATTCTGGTATGTGGAATCACTGATTCTGATTTCTCCAGAAGTGAGTCTACCAGGAACTGTAACAGGTCATTAGAGAGTGTTTAGTCCCAGGCGTATTTTTTTCAAAGTTTCTGCGGCAAACAGTCTCCAAAACAAACACCAACGGATCCTGCGTCTAAAGGCACTTGTCTACCAAACACTTCCTTTTAGAAAGTACTAATCAGTGACTCAGCCTGGTGACTCCTCACCCTGAAGTCCCTTTGGCTTCAGGAAGGGCCAGTTCTATGACATCTGTTCAGAGACTTGTCATTTTTATTCCCAGACATCAGTACAGGCACTTAAAAGGAGAAAATAAATATCAGGTATTTTCCTCAGTACTTCCAGATAGACAAACGTCCATTCTGTCGAGATTCCCTTTTTTGAGAACACATCAGTGTGTTGCTTTAAGAGGTGTAGCTGCAGTAAAGTAATGTATTTTCAGCTGAGAAAGGGAAAAGTGAACAAGAGTAAAGGATGTTAGATTATCCTTCCCTCCCCACAATTCCAGATGGTACTGCTTTTGGCAGCAGATGTGGCAAATCACATGACATGGAGCTCATTCCTTCTTTTTCTGCATTAGCCTTTGTAAGCTACT